>NW_017679175.1:12408-12846 GCF_001879085.1 Nicotiana attenuata
AAAATCTCAACTAGGGATTGGAGCCCTATGTTGGCAAAAGGTGACTAGGGAATGCTGCCCCTGTGTCTAAAATCTCAACTAGGGAATGGAGCCCTGTGTCTGAAATCTCAACTAGGGATTGGAGCCCTATGTTGGCAAAAGGAGACTAGGGATTGGAGGCCCTATGTCTAAAATCTCAACTAGGGATTGGAGCCCTAGGTTGGCAAAAAAGGCGACTAGGGAATGGAGGCCCTATGTCTAAAAATCTCAACTAGGGATTGGAGCCCTATGTTGGCAAAAGGAGACTAGGGATTGGAGGCCCTATGTCTAAAATCTCAACAAGGGATTGGAGTCCTAGGTTGGCAAAAAAGGCGACTAGGGAATGGAGGCCCTATGTCTAAAAATCTCAACTAGGGATTGGAGCCCTATATTGGCAAAAGGCGACTAGGGAATGTTGGC
>NW_017679175.1:17787-18034 GCF_001879085.1 Nicotiana attenuata
AGACCTAGGGACTTGGAGGTCCCTACTGTCCTAAAACTACTCTAACTAGGGATTGGAGCCCTATGTTGGCAAAAAGGCGACTAGGGAATGGAGGCCCTATGTCTAAAAATCTCAACTAGGGATTGGAGCCCTATATTGGCAAAAGGCGACTAGGGAATGTTGGCCCTATGTCTGAAAATCTCAACTAGGGATTGGAGCCCTAGGTTGGCAAAAAAGGCGACTAGGGAATGGAGGCCCTATGTCTAAA
>NW_017679176.1:0-354 GCF_001879085.1 Nicotiana attenuata
GTCAGGACGTCGCAGGACATGGCCATGGCACGTGCCAGGACGTCGCAGGACATGGCCATGGCACGTCTCAGGACGTGTCGGGACGTCGCAGGACATGGCAGGGTGTTGCCATGGAACGTGTCAGGACATGGCCATGGCAGGTGTCAGGACGTCGCAGGACATTGTCATGGCACGTTGCATGACGTCGCAGGACATGGCAGGGCGTGGCCATAAGACGTCGCAGGCCGTCGTAGGACATGGCAGGGCGTGGCCATGGCACGGCGCAGGACACCGCAGGACATGGCAGGACATGGCAAGGCGTGGCCATGGCACGATGTCGCACGACGCCGCACCCAGTCGCACCACCGTCGCTCC
>NW_017679176.1:4709-5761 GCF_001879085.1 Nicotiana attenuata
ACGATGCAGGACGTGGTAGGACAGTGTCTGGACGTCGCAAGCGAGCAGGGTGTGGCCATGGCACGACGCAGGACGTGGCAGGACATGTAAGGACGTCGCAGGACTTGGCAGGGCGTGGCCATGCACGTGTCAGGACGTCGTAGGACATGGCAAGACATGGCCATGGCACGACGCAAGACGTCGCAGGACATTGCAGGACATGGCAGGGCGTGGCCATGGCACGTGTCAGGTCATCGCAGTACCTGGCCATGGCACGTGTCAGGGCGTCGCAGGATATAGCCGTGGCACGTGTCACAACATCGCAGAACGAGTCAGGACGTCACAGGACATTGCCATGGCACGTGTCAGGGCGTCGCAGGACGAGTCAGGACGTCACAGGACATAGCCATGGCACGTGTCAGGGCGTCGCAGGACGAGTCAGAACGTCGCAGGACATGGCAGGGTGTGGCCATGGCACGACTCAGGACGAGCCAGGACGTCGCAGGACATGGCAAGGCGTGGCCATGGCACGTGTCAGGACGTCACAGGACATGGCAGGGCGTGGCCATGGCACGTGTCAGTACGTCGCAGGACATGGCCATGGCACGTGTTAGGACGTGGCAGGACGTGGCAGGACATGGCCATGGCACGACTCAGGATGTGTCAGGAGGTCGCAGGACTTGGCAGGGCGTGGCCATAGCACGACTCAAGACGAGCCAGGACGTTGCAGTACATGGCAGGGCGTGGCCAAGGCACGTGTTAGGACGTCGAAGGACATGGCCATGGCACGTGTCAGGAGGTGGCAGGACATGGCCATGGCACGACTCAGGACGTGTCAGGACGTCGCAGGAGATGGCAGGGCGTGGCCATGGCACGTGTCAGGACGTCGCAGGACATGGCCATGGCACGTGCCAGGACGTCGCAGGACATGGCCATGGCACGACTCAGGACGTGTCAGGACGTCGCAGGACATGGCAGGGCGTGGCCATGGCACGTGTTAGAACATCGCAGGACATGGCCATGGCACGTGTCAGGACGTCGCAGGATATGGTTATAGCACGTCGCATGACGTC
>NW_017679176.1:11091-18032 GCF_001879085.1 Nicotiana attenuata
GCTGATTGTTGGGCTGGAATTCCTAAGGCACACCAACACCATGCCTGTACCATTTGCAGACATGCTACTGATGATGGGAACCAATAGGGCCAAGCCCTGCATTATCCCGTGCCTGCCCATGAAAATGGCCGTTGAGAACATCTCGACCTTGCAGTTGAAGAAGGGGGTCAAAAGGAATGAACCTACGTTCCTGACAAACCTCTGCATTGAAGATGTAGAATGCTCCTCGGGTCCCATTCCTGAACCCGTGAAGGAGTTACTTCTGGAGTTTGAAGATGTCATGCCACAAGACATGCCAAAGCGGCTCCCGCCTAGGCGCACTATGGACCATGAAATTGAGTTGGTGTCGGGCGCGAAGCCACCTGCCCGAGCGCCTTACAGAATGTCACAACCCGAACTTACCGAGCTTCGGAGACAATTGACGGAAATGCTAGATACAGGGATCATTGTACCCTCAAAGTACCCATATAGGTCCCCTGTTCTATTCCAAAAGAAACATGATGGCAGCCTGCGACTCTGTGTGGATTATCGAGCTCTAAACAAAATCACCGTGAAGAACAAGTACCCTATTCCTTTAATGGCATACCTGTTCGATAGACTGGGTGGTGCGACGGTGTTCACCAAGATAGACCTCAAGACAGGTTACTGGCAAGTTCGGATCGCAGAGGGTGATGAACACTAGACGACCTGTGTAACAAGATATGGGTCGTACGACTTCCTGGTCATGCCGTTCGGCTTGACTAATGCTCCAGCTACATTTTGCACTCTGATGAACCAGGTCTTCCGAGAGTACATTGATGAATTCGTGGTAGTCTACTTGGATGACATTGTGGTATATAGCCAAACATCTGAAGAACACCTAATGCATTTGCGGAAGGTCCTAGCTCGTTTGCGGGAGCATGAACTATATGCGAAGCTATCCAAATGCTCCTTTGCTCAGAAGAAAATTGACTTCCTCGGACATGTCATCGAGGAAGGACGCATCAAGATGGACCAGCAGAAGATTCAAGCCATCACAGACTGACCGCCGCCTAAGGATGTCCACGCCTTGAGGGCGTTCCTTGGCCTATGCAACTTCTACCGGCGATTTGTGAAGAACTACTCTCTTATCGTAGTGCCATTGACAGAACTCCTCAAGAAGGTCACACCTTGGGATTGGGGACCAAGGAGAGCGGAGGCCTTCAACGCATTAAAAACAGCTATGTCTAGTAGCCCTGTCTTGGCCCTCCCTGATTTGGCCAAGCCGTTCGAGGTACAAACGGATGCATCTGACTATGCCCTCCCTGTAGCGTATGAGAGTCGGAAGCTGAAGGATGCAGAGCGGCACTATGACGCCCATGAGAAAGAATTATTGGCCGTCGTCCATTGCTTGCGCCTTTGGAGGCACTATCTGCTGGGAACCCCGTTCGTGGTCAAGACAGACAACACAGCTGTTAGCCATTTCATGACCCAGTCGAAGTTGAATGGTCGACAGGCCAGGTGGCAGGAACTCCTAGCTGAATTCCACTTCAACCTGGAGTACCGCAGTGGAAAGACCAATCATGTTGCTGATGCACTCAGTCGAAGAGCTGATCTAGCATCGGTGTGCCTACTCGCCAACCTAAGGGGGAGCGAAGTAGCCACCTCCATCAAAGACCAGATACAGGATCTACTCACCAAGGATCCTGCTGCTCAGTATTTGGTTGATTTGGTAGGACAGGGCAAGACTCTCCAGTTCTACATGGAAGATGGTTTTCTGAAAGTCAAAGGGAACCGACTCTATGTTCCGAAGGGAGGAGATCTGCAGAGGACTCTTCTAGCGGAATCATGATACTCTGTGGGCCGGTCATCCCGGTGAAGAACGCACCATGGCGTTACTTCGTCGTGCCTATTATTGGCCTCAAATGGCTGATGATGTTGCTCAGTATGTGAAGACTTGTCTAGTCTGCCAGAAGGACAAGTTCAGACTGCCTGACACAAGCGGGACTCTTAGAACCACTAGCTGTCCCAAAGAGACCTTGGGAAAGTGTCTCCCTGGATTTCATCACCGGATTGCCCAAGGTCGGAGATCTCACAACTATCTTGGTTGTGGTGGACCGGTTTTCCAAGTATGCCACCTTTATTGCAGCCCCACAATATATATCAGCAGAAGATACAACTCGACTCTTCTTCTCTTATGTCGTCAAATATTGGGGCCTGCCCAAAGACATTGTTAGTGATCGCGACTCACGCTTCACTAGCAACTTTTGGACCCAACTCTTTAAGTGCCTGGGGTCAAAATTGAGTCACAACTCAAGTTTTCATCCGTAATCTGATGGCCAGACGGAGTGGTTCAATGGTATGTTGGAGGAATATCTCCGCCACTTTGTAACCGGATCACAGAATAATTGGGTGAAGCTTCTGGATGCTGCCCAACTGTGTTTCAATTCACAAAAGAGCTCTAGTACGAACAAAAGCGCTTTTGAAATTGTTACCGGACAGCAATCGCTACTCCCACAAATTGTGAATGCACCAAACACGGCTAAGTCTCCTCGAGCTGCTAGCTTCTCAAAAGAGTGGAAGCGGAATCTGGAGATAGTGCGGAGCTATCTTGTCAAAGCTCAAAAGCGGATAAAGAGGCATGCTGATCAGAATCGTCGCTTTGTTGAATATCAAGTAGGAGACAAAGTGATGGTCAGAATCCCAAAGCGGCACTTATTTGCAGGAGTCCATGACCCTCGCCTATTGCAAAAATATATCGGACCCTTGTCCATTGAGAGGCGCATTGGGAAAGTTGCATACCGGGTGGATACCCCAGCTTGGTGGAAAATTCATCCTGTCTTCCATGTCAGTCTCCTGAAACCTTTTCAGGAAGACACGGGGGATCCTTCAAGGAGCCAGCTTACAATACCCAATATTCGAGGTCCCAATTTAACTGGGAAAAGGCATGTTGAATCTATCCTTGATGACTGAGTGATTCATGCCTCAAGGAAATATCACCAAGAATTCTTGGTGAAATGGCAGGGCTGTGATGCAGAAGAGAATACTTGGGAGAGGGTAACAAACCTCAAAGCCTACAAGAGCCTCATTGAAAGATTATTTTGCAAGTAAGGCGCCGAGGACGTCGCCAACTCAGGTGAGGGAGGATGTTATGGGCGGCTTTCCAGCCATGCCCCATGACCCCTTGGGCGCGCCCCGTGGCGTCCTAGCAAGCCTCCCAAAGCCTAGCGCCACGGACGACCCCGTGGTCTTGGCCGCGCCAAGTGACAAGCGCGCAGGTGCCTCTGTCGCCCCACCGTTATCCCTCGACAGCGCCAAGCCGCAGGCAGATTCCAACAGCGCCGGGCGCGCAGACCGTGATGCCAAGACAACACTGCTGACAACGGACCTGTTGCTGCCTTTTAGAAAACTAAGTCATTTTCATTGTAAATAGAGTAGTTTTATTTCAAGTAATTCCATTATGTTTCTCTAGCGTATTCAAGTCTGGTCTTGTAGCTTTTGATTTTTTTTAAGCATTATTAGGGGGGATCAAGCAATCAAAACTTTCTAGCAAGCAAGCAATTCTCTGTACTGGTGTCTCTCCCCCTCGACACCTCGTTGCTGTTATGTAATAGCTTTCATTAATGCAATCAAGCTTTCTTTAAATCTCAATTCTCATTTGTATTCTCTCAATTGTTCTTGACATTGGTTTTCCCGTAAGGCACTGACAATCTAGTCTAGCATACGGAGGGGACCTCAGTTGGCAGACAACAACTGCACTGACATCAGTTGCTTAGCCATACGTCGCCTTTCCAAAGAATCTCAGCAAGGCGCCGCGTAACAGTAAGTATGAACAAATTCAGACTGTGAAACTGCGAATGGCTCATTAAATCAGTTATAGTTTGTTTGATGGTATCTACTACTCGGATAACCGTAGTAATTCTACAGCTATACTTGCAACAAACCCCGACTTCTGGAAGGGATGCATTTATTAGATAAAAGGTCGACGCGGGTTCTGCCCGTTGCTGCGATGATTCATGATAACTTGACGGATCGCACGGCCATCGTGCCGGTGACGCATCATTCAAATTCTGCCCAATCAACTTTCGATGGTAGGATAGTGGCCTACTGTTAGACCTCTGCCAATTGAGCTCGACTTGACAATAAGAGTGTTGTCATGAGGCAGCAAGAGTGTTGCAAGGCAGGTGCGCGAGTAGCACCAAAGTCAAAAAGGGAAACGGGCAAGTGATGGCCAAGGCTTTGACGGAGGCGAGGCAGCTTGGCAAGGGCTTGACAATGAGTTGTGGGCTAAGGGTGACACTCGATCATGACAAAGGCATCAAGGCATGAGGCATTGATGCCAAGGCAAGGCAGAAACGGAATAGCAAAGGCAAGCAAATGTGCAACGGGAATGCAGTGCGCGGGCAAACTTGTTATGGCATTGAGTTGCGGCAAACGGGCCAAGTTCGTGGGCGATGGCAAGGCAAATTGTGGCACAATGCAGCTGGATACAATGGCATTGACGCCTGGTCCAAGTCAAGGGACGAAATTGGGCAGCAAGTCTTGGATTAACAAAGTCAAAGGCGATTACGGGCACATGCTGTGCACATGGGCAGCAATTGAAGCTTTTCTAAAATGCTGACAGGAGTTAGCACGTTTTTGGGGCCATGATCCCATTATACTTTAGCATGATTTACATGATCCTAGTAGTTGGGGGTGTCAACTACACTAGACTAAAGTAGTGGGCTGAGTTTGCAAGTGTGAAAGCCTAAAATTGGGCAACTATTGTGTAAATGGGGCTGGTTCATGTTTTATAAATGGACAACACCCATTCCCTTTGTGGCATAGAGAGAAAAACGTGTAAGAGTGCATGTTTTGAGTTAGGAAGAGTCCTAAAAATCTGTTTTCAAGAGTGAAAACAACCTAAGGCTAAGAGTAGTCTTGTGAGGGTTAAGAGTGATCTTCATTTTAGTACACGGATGTACGTCGAGTTGAGTTTCTTTGTATGCTCGAGTTATATACAAAGTTGGAAAAAGAGTTTCTTGTATATTGTGCCTTTTGTTTACGTTTATTTTCTGTCCCTTCACTATATTTTCGTTTTCTAAAATCAGTATCTACTTACTACGTTGAAAAGCTACCAAAATAATTCGAAGTCCAAAGTTGCTGAAATTTTGGCCGAGTGTTGGAGCAGGCTGAAGTCAAGTCGAGTCTTGGCTGCCGCGCGGGCTGTTTTTGAGTGACATAAAACGCGCTCGTGACACCTACCATGGTGGTGACGGGTGACGGAGAATTAGGGTTCGATTCCGGAGAGGGAGCCTGAGAAACGGCTACCACATCCAAGGAAGGCAGCACTCGCGCAAATTACCCAATCCTGACACGGGGAGGTAGTGACAATAAATAACAATACTGGGCTCTATGAGTCTGGTAATTGGAATGAGTACAATCTAAATCCCTTAACGAGGATCCATTGGAGGGCAAGTCTGGTACCAGCAACCGCGGTAATTCTAGCTCCAATAGCGTATATTTAAGTTGTTGCAGTTAAAAAGCTCGTAGTTGGACTTTGGGATGGGCCGGCCGGTCCGCCTTAGGTGTGCATCGGTCGTCTCGTCCCTTCTGCCAGCGATGCGCTCCTAGCCTTAATTGGCCGGGTCGTGCCTCCGGCGCTATTACTTTGAAGAAATTAAAGTGCTCAAAGCAAGCCTACTGTCACGGGCTTAACTCAAGTAAGCACGTGCGGACAACTTGACAGCGTATCTACTGCTTCAAGCTTCAGTCCTAATGAAATAACAAGCACAAACTCGTGCTCAAGCTAAGGCAAACACACACACACGCAAAAGCTGGAAAGACAATGAAATGAAAGGCACACAAGAATGGGAGGCCAAGGCCAATTTTCTGATTTACTTGATAAACAAAGAGGAATTTACAAAGTGTTTTTGAGATGCCTTTGATGAAGGCCCTATACATGTATTTATAATGTACATCTGCTAGTTGGCTTAATCTACAAAGAAATACAAAGAAAAGATGCTGCCACGCATGCTGGAAAAGCTGTCAGGCATGCTGCAAAAGCTGTCAGGCATGCTCTAAAGGCTGCCAGGCATGCTGTAAGTACTCATTGCTGTTTTTGAACTTGTCTAGCCATAGCAGATTTGAATTTTGGTCAGCCATGGCGGGAAAAATCAATAGAGAACTGGACGGGTCAGCACACGCTCCCCCACTTGAAATGGCGACGACCGCGGCGCCACAAAGTTTCAAGTAATCGTGAACTTGATCTTTAAATTGCCATAAGTCTTCATACTTTTCCCACGAGGCCTCCTCCGGTGACTGTCCCTTCCAATGAACAAGAAATTGGGCACTTGAATTGCCCCAACCTTTGCCTCGGACCAATTGATGATCAATGATCGCCTCTATCTTCTTGTCAATGGCAGAAGGTGTAATGAAAATTTGGGCACGACTGGACTGCCCCCGTTCCGCATCATCCATGTCTTCATGGTATGGCTTGAGTTGGCTAGCATGGAAGACGGGATGAATCTTCAAATGATGAGGCATATCCAGCCTAAAGGAAATCTTGCCAACCTTGGCAGTGATTTCAAATGGCCCCTCGTAGCGCCGAATCAGGTTTTGATTGATGACCCTCAATGACTTGAACTGCCGGGGATTGAGTTTCACCATCACCTTGTCCCCAATTCTGTAGTTCACCGGACGCCGCTTCCGTTCAGCGAACTTTTTGATTTTGCGGGCAACCTTGTCTAGATAAGACCTTGCACTTTGTTAGTTGCTTATCAGATTTAGGACTTGGGCCCAAAGGTTACTTGCACACTGTCCCAAATTTGTTCTTACAATTTGCAGCGTAGTGAATTCAAAACAGAGGAGGAGCCCTTTTTGAGCTTGCAACGGGGCAGCAACCTCAATACATCCTCAGTCTTTGCCTGTTGAGTTGCAGAATTTAAAGAAGCCCAGGGGCGTTCATATGGCCTAAATCTTTGGGGAGGAGCAGGTGGATATGG
>NW_017679177.1:0-1411 GCF_001879085.1 Nicotiana attenuata
CCTCTGAAACTTGTCCAATAAACCCTGCGCATCCTCGCCTTCTGCACCACTGAAAGTCGGAGGCTAAAGTCTACCAAACCTCTTCAATCGACGCTGCTCGTCATCAGGCATAACCGGTACTACAAAATCCTGAGCAGGTGCAACCGGCTGGGCTGGTGGTGCCTCCGGTGTCTGCAATCCCCAAACAACCTGCTCGGGTGTACGAGTGGCGGGAGTATAAGTGCCTCCCCCGGCCTGAGAAGTGGCTGCTATAGAAACTGCGACCCCTGAGCAAAACTAGTGCACACGGTCAAGATCTGAGCCAAGGTCTCTTGAAAACCTGGAATAACAATAGGCACAGCGGGTGCCTGAGCTGGTCCTGTTGGAGTGTCCGCAACTGGGGATCATTTGTCGCGTTTAGAGAATCCTCCTACTGAAATACTTGATATCCAAGAGGAATTTTGTGATGAGCATATCTTTTCAGTCACGACGGTTGTAAATAAACCTCCTTGGTTTGCTGATATTGCCAATTATTTAGCAGGAGGGTGGATTCCAAAAGATTTTTCTTACGATCAAAGAAAAAAGCTTTAAAAAGAGTCAAGACATTATACTGAAAAATTCTTATTGTTTAAATTTGTGCAGATGACATAATCAAGAGATGTGTACATGAAACAGAAATGAACAATATTTAAAGTCATTGCCATGATGGAATTGTAGGAGGACACTACGGAGGAAGAAGGACGACAGCTAAGTACTTGAAGTGTTTTTTCTAGCCTAATTTGTTCAAAGATGCATAAAAAAATTTGCCTCTTGTGACAAATGTAAAAGAACCGGTAACATTTCAAAAAGGGATGAGATGCCTCTTAACTCTATTATTGTATGTGAAATATTTGATGTTTGTGGCATTGACTTCATGGGTCCTTTTCCTCCTTCAAATAGTTACGAATATATTTTGGTAGTTGTTGATTACGTCTGAAAATGGGTAGAAGCAATTGCTACTAAAAAAAAGATGTTCGAGCTGTTTGCGGTTTTCTCAAGAAAAATATCTTTTCTAGATTTGGAATTCCACGAGTTATCATAAGTGATCAAGGAACTCATTTTATAAATAGACAATTTGCTAGTTTGTTGTCAGGATGTGAAGTTACTCATAAAACAGGAACTCCATATCATGCTCAAACAAGCGGACAAGTATGTTGACATGTGATTTTTGACCCTCCCCGAAATTTTACCCATTTTAGCATGTAAATATTTAGTTTAGGCCTAATATCGCCATTTCAACTAATTTTTACTATTTTACTTTATTTTATTACAAGAAAATAAAATTACAAAAAAATAGGTTTATTAATATTTTATAGTCATTTTTAATCTTAAAAAAAAATTACAAAAAATAGTACCCTATCTTTATTTTTATAATCTTGAAAACACAAAAAAA
>NW_017679177.1:4583-9240 GCF_001879085.1 Nicotiana attenuata
TTGTTTGCATCATGTGCATTTGACTTAGGGGACTCAACACAGGGGTTGGGTCCGTCTAGGACAGGTGACCTGAAATGAATTGACCATCCTGATGCATCTTACGTGCTACTTGCGCATTTATTTGCTCGGCTTTGCATGTTGACTGGCTTGTCTAAATAAGTGAAAATTGAGGAAATAAGCAGTGTTAGGACTAAGTGAGGGTGACCATTTGTTTTGAAAAACCCCAATGCCCAAATAGTAACGAAATGCTGCCGGATTTGTGAAAAATGAAAAAAAAAGAGAAAAAGGAAAATATTTGAAAAAAAAGGAAGGATGAAAATTGTTGTTCAAAAAAAAAAAAAAGATACATTTTTTGATTTTGGCAAATCTGCCCGAACTACGCCGGTTTGATTCTCACCGGATGTGAGATACGTAGGCAACCCTCATCGGGTCCAACCCTTCCTTTTTCAAAAAACCAAAAATGCCAATTTTGTGTCATAAATAAGTCGGGTGATACCATTCCTGTTTAAATAAGCCGAATGTCCCCAAAAGGACGCCGGAAGGCCGTTTTGCAAGAATAGCCACCTTGAGTCATTTTTAAATGGTTTGCGGGCACAGCCTTAAAATCTTCCTCCCAGAAGTGCTGAAAGGCCGTATTTGCAAATCCAAGTCCTTATTTTCTGAATAAAGAATTTTTGCACAAATAGCCATTTTTCAAAATAAATCATTAAGTTCCCCTAAATAATGTGCAGGATGAATTCAAGTGACATCGAAACCTTCTCAGTCCTGAGCGAGATCCCTTTGAAACTCCATATGTGGTGGCATGACTTGGGAAAAGGGAGCAGAGATACTGTGGTCAAAAGCCTGGGCGGTCTCGTAGATTTATTGAAAATCAGGCCAAGGACGGATGTCATCGAGGCACTGATACCATTTTGGGACCCGACCCGTAATGTATTTCGGTTTTCAGATTTTGAACTCACACCTACATTAGAAGAGATTTCCGGATACGCAGGTCTCAACGGGAACCTCCGCGGTAGATACCCTTTGGCCCCACGACCAGTAACTCTTCACAGGTTTTTAGATTTGTTGAGCATCAGTCGGGATATTCAGGACCCCCATCTGGCAGAAGGGTGTTGTACACTGCACTTCCTATATCACCGGTATGGTAACCCCAAAGGTTTTGAGGAACCCAACACTGGACTAACACACGCTGGAAATAAGGACAAATGGGAATCCCGACGGGGATTAGCCTTCATGGTGGCCTTCTTGGGAGTGGTAATTTGTCCTAGAAAAGATGGTCACATAGACCTTGGCATAGTAGGAATGCTAGATGTTGCCATGAGAAACCTGCTAGCACAGTGGCTCCTCTGATTGTAGCAGAAATATACCGAGCTCTGACCAAATGTCGAGAAGGGGAGAAATTCTTTCAAGGTTGCAATTTGCTCTTGCAGTTGTGGATACAGGAACATCTTTGTCACCGCACAGGATATATGAACTACGGCTTAACCGGGTTGAGTTGTATTGCAGAGTTCGAGACCCGAGTTACAGGTATTGAATTCCCGGAGGGTACTGAGGCCTGGTCGTCATGTTTCAGATCCCTCACTGTAGATAAAGTAGAATGGGCTTATGGATGGCTTCCTCCTACTGAAGCTGTGTACACATCGGCAGAGGTCCCTTATATTCTTTTGATGGGTATTCGAACCATTCAGCCCTATGCTCCTTACCGAGTGTTGCGACAATTTGGAAGATTCCAGACGGTGCATGGTGATGAAGACCTGAGTGGGCAAGTCATTGAGTTGGGCCCAAAGGCTGCATTCCCTGAAGGCCAAATCCGAAAGATATGGAATGAGTGCAGGTACCTTGAGCCCAAAACTATGGTACAAGACCGGGCCAGAGGTGAGGTAGATCCCAAATACTTGGTTTGGTTCAGTAAAAGGTTTAAAATCCCCGAGAGACCCGCCAAAAGGCCACATGTGCAACAATTAACAAGCGAAGCTCAGGTGCAGTGGGATTGGTTGGCTAAAGAAAAGGAGTACAGAGCTCGAATTGGAGCATTGGAAAAACAGGTTCAGGAGCTTCGGTTCGAAAACAGCTTGCAAGCTGCAGCTGACGAAGGTGATAAAAAGCAATTGGCCCAGGAGAATGAAGCTCTCAAGGCCCAAGTTCAACAACTGAAATTAGATGCAAGGAATCGAGAAAGAAGTCTATCCGACGAGAGATTGATAAGAGGGTTGAAGAAACAAGTCCGGGACTGTCAGGAAGAATTGGAAAAATCCGAGGGAAGCATGGCAAAACTTCGGGCTCAATGGGCCAAGAAGACCGAGGAAAGGGCCCAGTTTGTACAGCAAATGAAGAAAAACTATGAGGGAACCATCGCCAACATGAAAAGAAAAATGAACACTCTTGAAGAAAAGGCAGCCCGTCGGGAGAAAGAGTTACAAGCCGAGAGGGAACAATGCTATGAATTAATCGCTGCTATGGAGAAGGAGCTAAAATTGTTACAGGATCTTCACTTCCAGGATTCTCAGGTACTAGAGGCTCGCACTCAACAGATAAGCCGGCTACTCCAAGAGAAAGGTCAAATCCGGGAAAGAATCAGAAACATTGCCAACTACATTGTCATGAAGTGTCAGGCCGGTGAACGGATGGGTCATACCACATTCTTTGCCTCCGTGATGATATTTGTTCGCCAGGTTATGAACGATCTAGATCAGTTGCAAAAGGGTCTTGCACGCAGGCCCGCGGCGATGCCGAGTGATGCCCAGCGGGCCCCAGGATTTGAAGCCTTGATATACTCTTGAGTCTGTAGTTTTCGTGTCTGGTTTTGTACTTTCTATTTCCAAGAAAGAAAAGCAAATAGTCTAGTAGCTTTGTAATTGCTTTTTGTTATTAATAAAAATTTGAAAATTCCCAAAACAAATTGTTTCTTTATTTCTTGCATCTAGGTTTGCATTTATGTGCAAGAACTACGCTTGGTCTGATTCATGCGGGGTCATGATACGTAGGCAATCTCCATAGGATTCGACCGTATCCCCTAAAAGTAAAATATGAGGGAAGGAAATAAAAGAAAAACAAGAGAGGAAAAGAAACGCAAAAGAGAAAATAAGGAATCGAAAGGAAAACCATGGCAGAAGAACAGGGAAAAGCAAAAAAAATAAAAAAAAAATGAAAAAAAAGAGGGAAAAGAAAATGAGGGAAAAAATAGAAAGAGAAAGAAAAGCAAGAAAAACAAAGAGCGGAAATCAAAAGAAGGGAAAATAGAAAAGAAAAGCCGGGATGACGCATGCAACCAGTGCAAACATGTAGACAACCGTTTAACTGTATGGGTACATCACACCCCAATGTGCGAGTACCTATCTGTTACTTGTCGCAAACTAACCGTGTGTTGCTGATTTTCAGCCTAGCTTTTAGAAACGGTGGTTGGTTGTGGTAAGCTGGCATCGCATCAATACTTTACCAGATCGAAAGGAAGTGTGGAGATGTCTACAGAAATGACTTTGCCCGCAGTCCCCATCTCTGATGACAGCCCCATCTCGGGGGTCCCGGCCTCTGAATCTTTTACAGTTGAAGAAAATCGGATCTTGCGCCTACGACTAATGGAAATGTGGGATGCTTGGAACAATGGAAAGGAACCCCCAAGCGATATTCCCGGATTCCCAGAGTTATTCCCTAGAGCTGGAGGTGCTACTACGGTCCCTATCAGTCACCCCCCTACCCTTTTTGGGCAACCTACCATGACCGCTCATTTCGTTGGAATGCCTTCTGAGGTTCGCCCCCAGGTGTTCCCAGCGGGAGCGGTTCCTAACATCTTCACTGCTCCACCATGTCCTGCTACAACACAGCCTTCGCTACCAAGGCCTGCCTTTGATCCCTCAGTATTCACATTCCAAAACCCTGTATTTCCGTCAGATCCTCCTCAATATCCCACATATAATTACTCTCAGCCACCCCCATACGAGCTTACACCAGGGCAGGACAAAACCCCCAAAGACCCAGAGCAGGATGAAATGGCAAAGAGAATGAGAAGCCTCGAGCAGAGCTTGAAAAGTATGCAAGGATTGAGCGGGCAAAAGAGTGTCTCATACACGGATCTATGTATGTTCCCTCATGTACACTTGCCGTCAGGGTTCAAAACACCAAAATTTGAGAAGTATGACGGACACGGTGACCCCATTGCTCACCTAAAGAAGTATTGCAATCAGTTACGGGGAGCCGGTGGCAAAGAAGAGCTGTTGATGGCATATTTTGGAGAAAGCTTGGTTGGTATCGCTTCAGAATGGTACATAGATCAAGATGCCTCGCATTGGCATATTTGGGATGATCTGGCCCGAGACTTTGTTTGACAATTTCAGTACAACATAGACATCGCGCGGGACAGGAACTCTTTGGCAAATCTTAAGAAGAAGCCTTCAGAAAGCTTCCGTGAATATGCAATTAAGTGGCGCGAACAGGCGTCGAGAGTGAAACCTCCAATGGATGAGGTAGAGATGGTCACTGTTTTCCTCCAAGCCCAGGAAGCAGACTATTTTCAGAATATGATGTCCGCCATGGGTAAACCTTTCGCCGAGGCAATAAAAATCGGAGAGATGGTAGAGAATGGGTTAAAAACAGGTAGAATCTTGAGCCAGTCAGCCATAAGGGCCACCTCCCAAGCCATCCAAGGCGGGTCTGGAGGAAT
>NW_017679177.1:10213-10957 GCF_001879085.1 Nicotiana attenuata
CCAAAAGGAGCCTATGTGGTACGGGGGACAATTAAACCGCCTCGGCTGAGTGAGCCAGTGGTTATTGGACGCGTACCACAGAAGCCAATGACAGACCCCTCTACGGTGCCATGGAACTACCAGCAAACAGTGGTCACATACAAGGGCAAAGAAATTTCGGGGGAACTACCAGGGAAGAACTCTGTTGAGAAATATTCGAATGTGCAGGAAGTGAATAATGCCGCTCGAAAGCGTTTTCCGTCCAAGAGGCCAGTGAGTGCTGAAGAGGCAGAAGCCTTCTTCCAGAAAATGAAGATGCCTGATTATGAGACAGTGGATCAATTAAGAAAGTACCCTGAACAGGTGTCCCTGCTCTCATTAGTGACAAAATCCGCCGAACATCAGAAGATCTTGATGAAAACTTTGAATGAGGCATACGTGCCAAATGAAACTTCAATCGAGCAGCTCGAAAGGATGACGGAAAGGTTCTTCGCCATCAACCAACTCTCTTTTAGTAAGAATGACTTGCCTCCTGAAGGCGCAGCCCACAACAAAGCTTTGCATCTGACCGTCAAATGTGAGGGTTACTATGTCAAACGAGTCATGGTGGATGGAGGATCGGGGGTTGACATCTGCCCACTCTCCACATTGCAGAGGATGGAGATCGGGACAGAAAAGATTCGCCCGAATAACGTTTGTGTAAGGGCTTTTGATGGTATTAAGAGGGATACCAGTCGGTGAAATCGACATGATATTGACCATAGG
>NW_017679177.1:14108-18027 GCF_001879085.1 Nicotiana attenuata
GGGCATGGATGTCATTGGGCCGATCGAGCCGAAAGCTTCGAATGGGCATAGGTTCATACTGGTAGCAATCGACTATTTCACAAAATGGGTTGAAGCCATCACCCTCAAGTCAGTCACCAAGAAAGCCGTGGTAGACTTTGTGCACTCCAATCTCATTTGCCGCTTTGGCATTCCTGCAATTATTATTACCGACAATGCCGCTAACTTGAACAGTCGCCTGATGGAGGAGGTATGTGAACAATTCAAGATAACGCATAGAAACTCAACTCCCTATCGGCCAAAAGCCAATGGTGCTGTCGAGGCAGCAAATAAGAACATCAAGAAGATTTTGAGAAAGATGATTCAAAGCTCCCGGCAATGGCATGAAAAGTTACCCTTCGCATTACTTGGATATGGCACCACAGTACGTACATCAATTGGAGCAACACCATACTTGTTAGTTTACGGTACTGAAGCAGTCATACCTGCAGAAGTGGAAATTCCTTCACTCCGGATAATCGTTGAGGCGGAGATTGAGGACAGTGAATGGGTTAAAACCCGACTAGAGCAATTGTCATTAATTGATGAAAAACGGATGGCCGCGGTTTGTCACGGACAGCTGTACCAACAAAGAATGGCCCGTGCCTATAATAAGAAAGTGCGTCCCAGGAATTTTGAAATGGGACAGCTGGTACTCAGACGCATTCTCCCTCATCATCAGGAAGCAAAAGGGAAGTTTGCCCCTAATTGGAAAGGTCCATACATCATCCGGAAAATATTGCCAAGAGGAGCACTGTATCTGGGAGACATCGAAGGGAATGATCCTGAGACAGCAGTCAACGCAGATGCATTAAAAAGGTACTACGTCTAATCCTCATTCGGCGATGGCTTTTGTGCAATTGAGATGACGAAGGCTTTCTTTCTCACTATCCAAACACTGTCAATCCTTTGTAAACCCCTTTTGAGCCGGTTACCTTTCTTTGGCTACCCTCTTTGGAACCCAGAAGTACGAAAAAAAAAAAAAAGAAAATATAATGAAAAGAAAAGGAAAAAGAAAAAAAAAAACAACCAAAAAAACAAGTGTTTTGCCTGAACTACGTTTGACTTGATCCCGAAAGGGTACGTAGGCAGCCTCTCTCTGGGGTTCAGTCACACCAAAACAAAAATCCTGATTTCCCCGAAAAATGAAACTGGGGCAGATGATATAATGGTTCGGCCATGAATCCGCCAAAATGGTTCCAAAGTTGTAGTCCCGCCCAAAATCCTTTTACCCCAAAACCTTGTCCAAGTCCTTCCGATCAGTTGGCAAAGGCAGGAAGTGGAAAATGTTATTATTGGAATCTGACATAATGCAAATTGAGAGAAATAAAATGAGAGAGTCTTATCGGTGAAACCTTCGGGCACCATAAGGCGACGGTGAGTAGAGAAACTGAAAATGAGAGAGTCCGCTTAGTGAAAACTCGCAAAGAGCACTATCGGGCGACGGTAAGAATAGAAATGAGAGAGGTCGATTGGCGAAAACCCGCAAAGGGCGCTGTCGGCCGAAAAGAAGACATCTCGCCACTAAAGGAGTCCTGGCAAGGTTCCCTGGTTTTGAAATACTGATTAATGGGTTCACGAGAAGCCGGAAAGTTTGTGTGGGTCGGGCATCCAGTCCAAGAAGCATGTCATGTTCATTTGAAGCCAGCATGCACACCCCAGATAAGTCCTCCTTTTTCCCCGAAAGGGATGCTTCTCTTTAAAATCACATGCTTGCCTTTTGCATACTTTTTCTTTGAATCCCTTTCGGTTTAACTTTGATTCTGTAACTAGTACAAAGAAAAGGTGGCAGGACCGGCTTCACAAGGCTCCGCCTGGTCAGAGTCGAAGAAAATACCCAGCCTCAACGAGTGCGTCAGGCCAATCCCGACTGACCATGGTGGTTGATGCGTTCAAAGCAAAAACATTGGAAAAGAAAGGAAGTCAAAGGCAAAGGTCCCAAGGGCAGAATAAAGTGAAAAGGCTAGAGCCCACACGGGCGAGTCATCATAAGTCCTAAGGCTGAACCCGGTCGGTTTGAAAAGAGATTCACCCTCAAGGCAAACAAGCAGCAAAGTTCTCATCGGAAATGGGGCCGGGATCAAGCAATTGAGATGATCAAGGCCACAAAACCAACCACCGTTTCAAACTTACAAATTGTTCTTTGTTGAAAACAGGTCTAATTCAAAGCAACGGTGCAAGAAGCAGGTGCAACCCAAAAGAAATGAAATGCGCAAGCACTGAAACAGCTTAGCAGCAGGAAAACAACCAAAAAGGAAGTTTCCCCTCCCCAAATTCTTTCATGTGTTTTGCTAAATAAAAGGAAAACATATAAAGAGAAAAACAAAGGGGAAAAAAATGAGAAAGGAAATAAAAATAAAAATTCCAAAAGAAAAATAAATCATGGTAGCATAGGATCCCATTCCCTAAAAATCCCGGCCAAAAAACCGAGGATCTCCCGACCAAAAACCGAGGAGCTTTTTCTTTTCAAATCCCGGCCAAAAAACCGAGGAGCTTTTTCTTTCCAAATCCAGGAGCCTTTTCTTTCCAAATCCCGGCCAAAAATCCGAGGAGCTTTTTCTTTCCAAATCCCGGCCAAAAAACCGAGGATCTCCCGGCCAAAAAACCGAGGAGCCTTTTCTTTCCAAATTCCGGCCAAAAAACCGAGGATCTACCGGCCAAAAAAAACCGAGGAGCTTTTTCTTCCCAAATCCCGGCCAAAAAACCGAGGATCTCCCGGCCAAAAAATCAAGGAGCTTTTCCTTTCCAAATCCCGGCCAAAAAAAAAATCGAGGATCTCCCGGCCAAAAAAAACCGAGGATCTCCCGGCCAAAAAACTGAGGAGCTTTTTCTTTCCAAATCCCGGCCAAGAAACCGAGGATCTCCTGGCCAAAAAAACCGAGGAGCTTTTTCTTTTCAAATCCCGGCCAAAAAAAAAACCGAGGAGCTTTTTCTTTCCTAATCCCGGCCAAAAAACCGAGGAGCTTTTTCTTTCCAAATCCCAGCCAAAAACTGAGGATCTCCCTACACAATCCTGATTTGATCGCGTAGATATGTGTCACAACTAAATCACGAAATTTTCCTAGTGAAAACTGGGGCAGAAAAATTTCGTTCGTTTGTTTGTTTTGGTGTCTTAAGCAGGTCTAACACCGAGGCACAGGGGTGCGAGACGACCGATGGAATGAGTCTCAATCCAGAATAAAGAAAAGAAGAAAAGAACAAAAAGAAATGAATTCAAAATGTTGAAGCAAACAAGGGTGCGAATTGCTCAAAATCTAATTGTAGTCACAAGCTCCGCCGATCCCGTTTTGACCCAATGCTGCAGAAGGAAACAACACCTACAACTTGCGAGCATCAAGATTCAGATCGGAGTCCACAACCAAATCAGCTAAGACTCAAGATCAAGTTTCAAGAGATTTATAGATAGAAATCTTGTAACTCATAGTTGATAGGCATAGTTAGCTTAGCTTTGATTTTCCTTTTCGGTGTAATAAGGAGCTCAGCAAGCAGAAACAGCAGCAACAGCAGTGAAATCACAGCTTCCTGGTAGTCCAAGCTACCAAACTTTCCAGAAATACACTGACTTGATTCCTTTATAGCCAAGGATATGTAGGCAACCTTTGAAGCAAGGTTCGGTCAGACTCTTTCAAAAAATGCTTCCCATGGAGTTTCAAACGGGAAAAAATCCCTCATGTTGCTCACTTTATCTTTGCCCGAAAACTCTTCATGTTTTCGAGCAAAGAGGGGCAGCTGTAAGCACGTGATTTTTGCCTTATATGAAATATTCCTACAAAATCCAAGAAAATAGATTTTTTCCTTAGTTATTACTAATTTTAGGTATTTTTTATTAGATTTTATTAATTGTTTGTCATTCTTCTTTGCATGTTTAAATTTTATTTAAATTCATAAAAAATAATACAAA
>NW_017679178.1:0-4514 GCF_001879085.1 Nicotiana attenuata
CTATCACAGAGACGCCTCAGTATTATTTGATCCCGGTTCTACCTATTCATATGTGTCTTCATATTTTGCTCATCATTTGGGTAAATCCCGAGGGTGTCTTGCCTTACCTGTTCATGTATCTACCCCGGTGGGCGACAAATATCGTTGTGGACCATGTATACCGGTCATGTTTGGTAACTATTGGGGGTCTAGAGACCCGAGTTGATTTATTTCTATTGAGCATGGTAGACTTCGATGTTATCCTGGGCATGGAGTGGTTATCTCCGTGTCATGCTATTCTAGACTGTTATGCTAAGATAGTCACTTTGGCTATGCCGGGTGTACCGCGGATCGAGTGGCGTGGTGTAACTGACTATATTCCTAGCAGAGTTATTTCTTTCATAAAGGCTCAGCGTATGGTTGGGAAGGGTTGTCTTTCCTATTTGGCGTTTGTGAGAGATGTGGGAGCTGAGACTCCTAGCATTGAGTCTATTCCCGTTGTGAGGGAGTTTCCCGATGTGTTTCCTGCAGACCTGTCGAGTATGCCGCCAGACAGGGATATTGATTTCGGTATTGACCTGGTGCCGAGCACTCATCCCATTTCTATTACACCATATCGTATGGCACCAGCGGAGTTGAAAGAATTGAAGGAGCAGCTTCAGGAGCTCCTGGATAAGGGGTTTATTCGGCCTAGTGTGTCACCTTGGGGTGCACCAATTCTGTTCGTGAAGAAGAAAGATGGCACAATGAGAATGTGCATCGATTATAGGCAATTGAACAAGGTAACAATTAAGAACAAGTATCCCCTACCTCGCATTGATGATTTGTTTGACCAGCTTCAGGGAGCGAGGGTGTTCTCCAAGATTGATCTCCGTTCGGGTTACCACCAGTTAAAAATCAGGGACTCAGATATTCATAAGACTGCTTTCAGGACTAGATATGGTCACTATGAATTTCTTGTCATGTCTTTCGAGCAGACCAATGCCCCAGCAACTTTCATGCACCTGATGAACAGTGTGTTCCGGCCTTACCTGGATTCATTTGTCATAGTGTTCATTGATAATATACTGGTATACTCGCGCAGTCAGGAGGAGCACGTGCAGCATTTGCGGGTTGTATTGCAGAGATTAAGGGAGGAGAGGCTTTACGCAAAGTTCTCCAAGTGTGAGTTCTGGCTCGGTTCAGTGGCTTTCTTGGGACATGCGGTGTCTAGTGAGGGTATTCAGGTTGACCCAAAGAAGATAGAGGCGGTGCAGAGTTGGCCTAGACCGACCTCAGCCACAGAGATTCGCAGCTTCCTTGGGTTGGCAGGTTACTATCGTCGGTTTGTGCAGGGTTTTTCCTCTATTGCATCGCCCTTGACCAAGTTGACTCAAAAGGGTGTCTCATTTGTATGGTCGGACGAGTGTGAGGAGAGCTTTCAGAAGCTCAAGAAGGCTTTGACCACAGCTCCAGTGTTAGTCTTGCCATCAGCTTCAGGATCTTATACGGTATATTGCGATGCTTCGAGAGTTGGGATTGGTTGTGTTTTGATGCAAGAGGGTAGAGTTATTGCGTATGCTTCTCGTCAGCTGAAGCCCCATGAGCAGAACTACCCCGTCCATAATTTCTAGCTGCTATAGTCCATACATTGAAGATTTGGAGGCATTACTTGTATGGCGTATCCTCTGAGGTATTCACTGATCATCGCAGTCTTCAGCATTTTTTCAAGCAAAAGGATCTTAGTTTGAGGCTTATGACATTACTATTCTGTATCACCCGGGGAAGGCCAATGTAGTGGCCGATGCTTTAAGCCGGAAGTCGGTGAGTATGGGGAGTTTGGCATACATTCCAGTTGAGGAGAGGCCATTTGCAGTTGATGTTCAGGCCTTGGCCAACCGATTTGTGAGACTAGATATTTCAGAGCCCAGTCGAGTGTTAGCTTGTGTGGTTTCTCGGTCTTCCTTGGAGGAGGCCCATAGCTCGCGGTATTCCATTCATCCGGGTGCCGCGAAGATGTATCAGGATCTTAGACAGCACTATTGGTGGCGGAGGATGAAGAGAGATATTGTGGAGTATGTAGCCCGATGTCTTAATTGTCAGCACGTGAAATATAAGCATCAGAGACCGGGTGGCTTACATCAGCAGATGGTTATTCCTGAGTGGAAGTGGGAGAGGATCACTATGGATTTTGTTACCGGACTCCCACGGACTCTGAAGAAATTTGATGCTATTTGGGTGATTGTAGACAGGCTGACCAAGTCCGCGCACTTCATTCCGGTTTGTACTACTTATTCTTCGGAGAGGCTGGCAGAGATTTATATTCGGGAGATAGTTCGATTTCATGGTGTCCCAGTTTCCATCATATCAGATCGAGGCACTCAGTTCACCTCTCAGTTTTGGCAGGCTGTTCAACGAGAGTTGGGTACTCAGGTATAGTTGAGCACAACCTTTCACCCTCAGACGGACGGGCAGTACGAGCGCACCATCCAGATATTGGAGGATATGTTACGCGCCTGCGTCATTGATTTTGGAGGGTCATGGGATCGGTTTCGACCGCTTGCAGAGTTTGCCTACAACAATAGCTATCAGTCCAGCATTCAGATGGCACCGTATGAGGCCTTGTATGGGAGGTGGTGTAGATTTCCAGTTGGTTGGTTCGAGCCCGGGGAGGCTAGATTGTTGGGGACAGATTTAGTTCAGGATGCATTGGAGAAGGTGAAGGTGATTCAGGAGAGATGTCACGCCCCAAATTCGAGGGACATGACCGGCACCCGACCGGGTAGCCCCAGCCAAGGGAACCTGGATGCCTTTCCTAACCCACATGTTACCCCACGTTTTCCTTACTCAATTATTCCAAGGATTTGCCAAATAATTAATTAAGAACACTTTTTAATTTACAAAACACATACATACTCACATAATAGTAGCGAAATCACCAACTCGTTACCAACGTATGAAAACACGGATTTACACAAGTTTCTAACCCACATCTACTGTCTACGGAGCCTCTAAAAGTACAACAGGATAATATAGTATTTGCCGGTAACAAGGCTCCGGCTATACCTTACACAAATTAAAAATAAAACTCTAAAAACAAGCGGCCTGAGCCACGCAGGGCCCCGAGAGGAAAGGGGCTCACCAAAAAGCTGATGGAGGACGAAGGGGAGCTACAATCGGTGGACTGGAGTACCTGCTACGGATCCACCTACAATCATAATACGAATGTAGCACCCCCGGCAAAAGGAACGTCAGTACATTTGAATTGTACGGGCATGTATGAACAAACTTTGCTCCAAGTAAACTCGAACCATAAGCAAGTAAGTAGCAGTAATAAGAGCGAAAATCAAATCCACAAGGACGGAACAATTAAGCCAACATGTATACAATCTCTCCTCCACAAACAAGCATGTAATTGTAATGGAAACAACAATCAAATCCACAAAGAAAGAGCAATCAAACCAACAAGTTTACAATCTCTCCTGATTCCCCTTCCACATTTCCACATCAATAATTTCACAATTTGTTCATAGTTCATTTCAATAGCGATTTCGATCGCTTTCCAACCTTATTACCTCGGCCACCCTTATCACCACAACCCACACCTTATTTCTTCGTGTTGCGGCGTGCAACCCGATCCCACCGAACAATCACAATTCACAAACAACACAACAACAACAACAATTCACAAAGAATAACAACAACAATCCTCAAGAAACAACAACAATGACTCTCATGGAACAACAACAACAATTTACATGAACTTCCATAGCCATCGATACCATTTCCATGTATTCCACTACTCATATGCATTGATAGGTCACGACGATAATTTCCCACGACAAACCACATATATTACTACCACGGTTATTCCGAGCACATCAATTCCCATTCCCTTCCATTACTTGTTTCACAGTTCTTACCACATAGCACATTCACAATCGCAAATTTGGTTTATTTCTGATTAATTGCATCAATATGGCGAAGGCACAACCACAATCACTCAACCATACCAATCACAGGAATTTCACAAATAAATCACGTAGAAATCACATACCAAGCACTCAAACACCCAAACAAGGCGATTTTACAAGTTCAAAGTTAGCCATACATACCTGGAGCCGAGTTCCCTTTTTAACTTTTATTTCCAATTCACCAAATGGTCTAGCAACGTCAATCTAGTGCACAAGTTAACGCGTATGACTTAGAAAAGAAGTTCACAATTTCTACTCAAACTTACTTAGGTTACCAACCCATCTTTGCACCATCTTTTACTCCTACCAAATTACTCTCACTAGGTTTTAGGTTATAGAATGACATGCATGTATGAGTTCAACAACTATTTTCAAAGACCAATGCATGAGACTCCCTCCCCCCCCCCCTAGCTTAAACCAGAAATTTAGTAAAAAGGGTTAGGGATGTTACCTGCAAGAAAAGGGGGATAAAGATAAGCTTGAAATTTCCCAGCCCGGATGGTTTTGAAGAATCAAATTTTGGAGAAGATGACTTTCTCTCTCAAGACCCTCTCTTCCTCTCTCTTATTTTGTGCAGAAGAT
>NW_017679178.1:5963-12956 GCF_001879085.1 Nicotiana attenuata
GTTCATCAGTCTCCCCTAAAGCAGGTCGAACCTTAGCAGCCTCTGATCTCCAATGATTGGCATACTCGCGGAACGTTTCTGTGGGCTTCTTCTTTAAATTCTAAATGTAAAACACATCCGGTGCATTTTCCATGTTGAACCTGAACCTATCCATGAAGTCGGACGCCATACTGACCCAGTTTGGCCACTTCTTTGGGTCTTGGCTAATGTACCAAGACAGAGCATCTCCTTTGAGGCTCCTCATGAAAAGCTTCATGCGGATCTTCTCATCTTTCCCTACTCCGACCAGCTTGTCACAGTATGTCCTCAAGTGAACCCTGGGATCCCCTGGACCATCAAACATTTCGAACTTGGGAGGTTTGTACCCCTCGGGCAGTTCGATATCGGGTTGTATGCATAAATCTTCATAGTTTAGCCCCTCAATTCCTACTACCTTCAACGCCTTGGATTCTGGTGGTCAGCTTCTTAAGTTCTTCAGCCAAATTTTTGATGAGCGAGTCTTTATTATCGGACTCGGGTGTGCTTGAGATGGGTTGAGTAGGGTGCGGCACAGTTTCCACATAGATGGGGGTGTTGTGTTGGTTGTGTCAGTGGTCATTTGTGGAGTTCAATGGTTCCGGGATGAGCAGTGGAGTGTTGTTGGGAGTGTGGCAAGTATTGCAGTGGTGGTGAGGAGCGGGATGGTTTGGGACGTTTTGTGGAGGTATGGGATTCTGAGTAACTTCTGGGGCGGTAAGGGAAAATGACAGACTTGCCAAATTCCGGACTTGATCAAGCTCTTCTTGGAATTTCAGTAACTTTTGTTCTATTTGAGAGGCATTTTCCTTGGGGACCATGGCACTACGAGTGACCTCTACCTGTTTAGCTGAGTTGTTTGAATCTTCCATTCTTCTTTTGCCTTTGTGCCTAACGGGACTGGGAGGAGGAGTAGGTGGAGGGCCCCTGGATCTTGTAAAATATGCTGATGTTGCCAGAGTTCACGAACTAACCTTTGGGAAGGGGAATAACAAAAGTAAACAAAAGGTGATAAGTTAGTAAGGATTATAAGAAAAGATGTTGCAATATTTAAACATGTAGTGCAGGAAATATAAAGCGTGTACTAATTTTGGGGACCTCGTTGTACCCGGGTAGGACTAGCGACAAGTAAATTTGGAGAACTTAGAATGCTAAATGCCTCATTTTATTGATAAGAAAATAAGACGAGTCCCAAAACGACACTAAAGAACATGAAATAAAAATGTTACTAGTGGCCATAGGCCTTATTACATTTTCAAAGGAAAATAAAAACTCCTATCTATTTGGTCCCAGAAGGACCTTCCAGATTCGGCAGCGTTAGCCCCCTCGTACAGCTCTC
Organism: Nicotiana attenuata; assembly: GCF_001879085.1. Taxonomy (NCBI): domain Eukaryota; kingdom Viridiplantae; phylum Streptophyta; class Magnoliopsida; order Solanales; family Solanaceae; genus Nicotiana; species Nicotiana attenuata. The sequence continues at coordinate 7,318 of NW_017679178.1, forward strand.
CCAGCTCGTGTAGTCCTAGCAGCAAGTAGGCCCTGGCCAAGTGTCCGCCTTCATTTCCTTCAGCAACTCGGCAATCTTCGACCCTCTTCAGAAACTTCTTTTCCAGTTCCACTATGCCCCGCTCCAAACAGATCAGTCGTTTGTTGGTGCTGACAGCCATATCCTTCCATTCTCCAATTAGTTTTTGATTGGCTTCTTGTATTTCACGGTGCTCATTTTCACATTCCCGCATCCTCTTGCGCAGTTGGTTGTACTTTACCTGTGCTTCAGCCTTTTCATCGATGATCCTGTGACCTCGAACAAACCCTGGTTGACCCAAATCGTTGTGATTGTCCTCCAGCCAGCCTAAATAGTGTGGGGTACAACCAGCATGGTAGCGATCTGGTTCGATGGTGTCTTTTCCTAAGACAATTTTGCAATGCCACATATGCTGAGCCTGGCACCTGTATGGATTATCGTCATCCTGGAAGTCGGCTCAGAAGTGACTCATCTTGTCGACCCTTGGTATAACCTCCTACCAGCTTGTCTCATAACCCGGATAGGGACATAAGGGTAGGTTCCTCTCAAACCGATCAGTATCAGAAATGACGCATCCCTAGATCGGATGATGAATTCTTCAGTAGGGAACCACTCAAACATCCATTGCACTTGATCCTCAGTTAGATTGTCAAAGAGTTCGACCCATTCTCTAGCATTCTCCGGTTGGGCAAACATGTTGGGCATGTAATTCATTCTCTTCAGGTGATGAAAGGCGATATAATCGTCCCAGTCTCTACGATGGATTTCCTGTTGGTACTCACCCCTTTGGAGGTGTTCCATAAGCCATAGTTGGAGTAGCAAATTACAACCCTCGAAATGCTTGGCTCCCAGTTGACATCTTTCTAGGGCTCGATATATTTCTGCAACTATCATTCGCACAAGGCTGAATGGCTGTCCATTAATTCCTTCCATTAAGGTTTTGGTGACCATGGCTAGCCTGGTATGGATTCTTGTTTTCTTCATTGGAAACACTATCATCCCCAAGAAACAGAACATGAAGACAAAGACCCTTCGATGGATATGCCCCAATGATGTGAGGGCGAACTCGTCCGGATAAGTACGGTAAGATTTGCTGTGACCGTACCTTTTATACAAATAGTCAAAGGGAATGTATGACTCCTTCAAACATGTCAAGTCAGGATTCTTCTTTAGACCCGTCATTTTGAGAAAACCCCTACCCTTGCGATTTTCCGGCATTAGCAAACCCGGAGTTTCCCACGGTATCCCAGCTAGTCCTCCTATTTCCCCAAGCAAAGGTGTCATCTCAATGTCTCCAAAGCGAAATACCGACCTATGACAATCCCAAAACAGAGTTGCAGCTTCTACGATTTTGTTGTTAGGTTGAATTTCTAGGAGAGAAGGCAGGTTCCCTAGATGCTTCCTAACAAGGGCTTGATCGCTGGAATGAAGATCTCTCCACCAATTCAGCAATTTGGGGTGGATGTTGGTGACTATGCCGAATCTGGGGACTTCGTGCCTCATTTCTGCAAGACAAAAGTGTTATACCCTTTTCCCCTACCAGACTCAACTATTAATATCAATAATTAGCATAAGAAGCATTTAGTTCTCCAAATGAATGCACAGAATGTGGTAATGTCCGTTTGGGTTTCGGAGAAACCCAGTGGACTTTGGACAAGGCTATCTTAAAGAGTCATTATGCGGACAACATAACTGACTCGGCTAGGTTTGACCATGATGCATGCATAATTCAAAAAGAAATGGTTTCTATGGGGTTTTAGACTGGTACCCTTGAGCGGACAACTCAAGAGGGAAAGGCGCGGAACTGTCGACAGCACCGTTGATCGACTAGTTTTACCACAAATATGCCTTTGCCAAATTTAGGGGGTGATAATATTGGAAGGGCGCAACCACTCATTATAAGCGTTGCTATGGTATTTTGTTTGGCACGAGTGGTGACAAATGCAATTACAATAACTAACAAGTTGTCATGTATTTCCACGTTCATAAAGTAATAATTATAACAGTTTCTCATAATTTACAATAGCATTAAAGGAAAGCGATAAAGGAAAACATTAAAGAAAAGAAACAAAGAGCCAAGTCAGTTTCATAGTAGAAGAAAGAATAGATATTTAAAGGCATTTAAGCAAGTAAAGACATGTAAAGAAGCATAAAGTCACAAATAGCATGAAATGGTAAAAGCCTTAAAAAAATACCCAGCAGAGTCGCCATGCTGTCGATGCCCCCTTTTTCTCGTGAAATCGGGTTTATGACATTTGGGCGGACAACTCTTTTCCTTTTAGGAATTGGGTTTGCAATTTAGAAGAGTCGCCACCTTATGATTAAGTGCATTAGGACACTAAAAATGAATTTGATTTAGAAAACCAGAGGTTGGGTAAGGGCTTGAAATTATCTCGAGGGGAAGGTGTTAGGCACCCCTCAAGATCCACTAGTGTGGTTCCGGGCCATGCTACAATTGTGACTTTAAATACAAATAACAAGTAATCAAGCAAGCATTGTAAATACTAGGTAACTTTCACATAACAGTTGCAAATAAAAGAAGTACAAGAGGTTTAAAGAGTGCTGAAATTTGGAAGAAGGTAGTTTTATAATTAAAGAAAGATACACAAGTAAAGGATAAGGGGTCAAATAACTGATGCAAGTAATTCGAAAAAAAAGTGAAAGAGGCGGAAGTTTGGGGAGAAACAGTACTGAAAATCAGACAATTAAAAGAGAGATTTTGCATAATAAGTACAAGTGATTGAAGTAAAAGAAGAAGTTAAAGAAACCGAAAACTAAACAGCTTTAAAATTCTGGAAAAAGGAAGTAAACAAGTAAAGAGGGAGGGGGTCCTAGGTTTATAAATAACACGGATCACCCCACACAACACCCGGTAACCATTTATAACGTGGTGTTATCGCGTGGTCATCATATCCATGTCTACCCTTACCCACCCCGTTAAGGTATTAAATCGCGGAATGGTCTCGTTACTTATTGCATGCTATTACCCGTCCCAATCCTATCAGCCCCGGAGGTATTAGGGACTACTAGTCCTAAAGGGGAGGGAAAATTGACTTTTAGAGTTTAAAAGGACAAAAGTCTAAGGCGACATTCAAAACATACATGACAAGTATGGGGAAGCACATAACAAACAAGGCTCAAACAAACCTCCTTAAAACATAAAGAACAAATAGTTTTAGCATGTCTTTCAGATACTGATTAGGTCTTTAATTAAACTTAAACATTAAGGCGTGGCTGATTTATCACATATTTTCAGATAAGAAGTCCAAATTAGGCCTGCCTGCTGGTTGTAATTATTAAAGACTGGTGTAGTTAATTAATTACCTAATGGCTTGCCTAGGTGAGACTATGGGCATGATATCTAGCAATGCGAAGTATACTGATTTTAAAGAAAGCAAACATACACTCTGCAGATGTTGAGTATCGAAATTGTTGATTTTAGGCTTGATTTAGATTCAGTTGATTACCCTTATGGACATGCTTTCTAGGCGTGATTGATTTTAAAACGTTTATAGAAACGCGAGAGTCCTATAGGCATGGTATCTATAATGCGATTTTGTTATTTTAAACCTATAAATCGTTTGCCTAACAATAGATGCAAAATGCAGAATTTAAAAGACCCTATAGGCAGGTTATCTATACGATGCAAGAATGCAGAAGCCTATAGTCATGGTATCTATATGAGTGCAGAACCTCAAAGGCATGGTATCTATATATGCATAAGTGCAAAACTATAAGCAGGATTTCTATATGAACATAAGTGCAGAACTATAGACAGGATTTCTATATGACATGCATAAGTGCAGAACTATAAGCAGGATTTCTATATGAAATGCATAAGTGCAGAACTATAGACAGGATTTCTATATGACATGCATAAGTGAAGAACTATAAGTAGGATTTCTATATGATATGCATAGATGAAAAACAGGATGAGATTGCAGGAATAAACACCTAAGAACATGATGTCTACCCACATGCATATATGAGTGACCCTCCCCTTTTCACTATATACCCCCATAAGTTATTACAAATTAGTACAACCCAGAATGAATAAAGGAAAGTAAAATTACATCAGAAATTAAAGTACAACCAAGGAGAGCCTAATTTAGACTCCAAGTCTGAAACATGAAATAAACCAACTCAAAAGATCTGATTTTCAAAGCCTTTCATTTTTGGGTGTGTCAGAGTTCCCAGGAGCTTCATGAACTCCAGGCAGTGCTTACACCCAAATAAATTGCAAAATTGAATTAAAGTGCAGTGTGGAAGGGCCAGCCCTCAGATGTCCAAGTTCAGAGGGAACTCAAGGTCCCAAAGCAAGGCTCATAGGAGGGGGGCAGAACTTAGAAACTAGGAATGAGTGTAAGTGCAATAGAGGGGATTCTGGGAAGGCCATGGCAGACTGGTGGTCATACCCAGCAATTAGGAGTGCTGGCACACCCCTGACCAGCCTGTTAGCCACATTTGTTTGGGAGTTAGGATCCATTTAGGATCGGGTCCAAACATGAGCAGCAATTTGGATACTGCCATGCCTGAACCTTAACTCAAACACATAGAGGGAATAGGGGTATAGGGATTCACAGCAGAAAACAGGTGCAAAGAGAATAATATACAGATTAATCAATAAGCATGGACAGTAAACATGATTGCAGAAGCTGTAAATAAACACATTGGTGTGATGGCTGAAACTAAATTAGGACAAACCAGTTTCAGAAGTAAGCAGAGAAAAAGTAGTAGTAAAGCCCAAATTGCAAGCAAACAGCGAGAAGAAACTCAGATGAGAATGTGAAAGTATTGAAATTGAGAGTGTGAGGTGAGTAGTGTAAGCTGAAGGTGTGTAAAAGTATTGAATTCGAATTTGTCTTAAAGAGTATTCAATCGTGTGTGAAAGTGCAGAAGGGTAGTCCCCTTTTATAGTGCAGAAGGCAAGTAAGAAAAGGTAAGAAAATAGTTTTACAATCAATCACATAAAGTCTCCCTTTAGTTAAGGGATTCTGATTTCAAACGGGTAGAAGTCAGTTAAGGAAAGAATTTGACTGAAATCTTTTCCAAAGTAACACAAAGAGGGTAAATACATAGGAGTTTATTTAAGGAAAAAAGTCCAGTGGTACACGGTTTGTGAAAATAAGGAAAGGGAATCAATCAAACAGTCAGTAAAATCAAAATCGCAGGCTTTGTTCGAATGAACCAAGTCAGGAAAAGAGAGGAAAGGGTTTTACTTAAGGAAAATCAATAACAATCAATCAAACCTTGCTAAAAGGAATTCGGAATCAATCATAATTGGCAAAACCTTTTTGAAAGAAGAATTTCTCATATATAAGGCACACAAATATCAAACAAGAAGGAGTTGTCATGGTGATTAGAAAAGACTATCATAGAAACAGTCATAAAAAAGGTTCAGGTCCAATTTATAGACTCAGAATGAGTCTGAGAGTTCAGGGTTTCAAAGTAGAACCCCAGTCCAAACACAAAATCGAACTTGCCAAAGAAACCCCCAAATTCAGGGTTTTCACTCGAATCAGGCACAGAGATTAGAAGGCAAGCCATTGAAACAGACTCAGAGGTCTCTTTCAGAGACTCATAAGAGACCAACAAACATGATAGCAGGTTTGAAAGCATAA
>NW_017679178.1:13296-18019 GCF_001879085.1 Nicotiana attenuata
CTGGTTCAATGGTGTACTTTTTCCTAAGACAATTTTGCAATGCCACATATGCTGAGCCTGGCACCTTTATGGACTATCGTCATCCTGGAAGTCGGCTCGGAAGTGACTCGTCTTGTCGACCCTTGGTATGACCTGCTTCCTACCAGCTTGTCTCATAACTCGGATAGGGACATAAGGGTAGGTTCCTCTCAAACCGATCAGTATCAGAAATGGCGCATCCCTAGATTGGATGATGAATTCTTCAGTAGGGAACCACTCGAACATCCATTGCACTCTATCCTCAGTTAGATTGTCAAAGAGTTCGACCCATTCTCTAGCATTCTCCGGTTGGGCGAACATGTTGGGCATGTAATTCATTCGCTTCGGGTGATGAAAGGCGATATGATCGTCCCGGTCTCTACGATGGATTTCCTGTCGGTACTCACCCTTTTGGAGGTGTTCCATGAGCCATAGTTGGAGTAGCAAATTACAACCCTCAAAATGCTTGGCTCCTTGTTGACATCTTTCTAGGGCTCGGTATATTTCTAGAACTATCATTGGCACAAGGCTGAATGGCTGTCCATTAATTCCTTCCATCAAGGTTTTGGTGACCATGGCTAGCCTGGTATGGATTCTTGTTTTCTTCATTGGAAACACTATCATCCCCAAGAAACGGAACATGAAGACAAAGACCCTTCGATGGATATGCCCCAATGATGTGAGGGCAAACTCGTCCGGATAAGTACGGTAAGATTTGTTGTGACCGTACCATTCATACAAATAGTCAAAGGGAATGTATGACTCCTTCAAACATGTCAATTCGGGATTCTTCTTTAGACCCATCATTTTGAGAAAACCCCTACCCTTGCGATTTTCCGGCATTCGCAAACCCGGAGTTTCCCACGGTATCCCAGCTAGTCCTCCTATTTCCTCAAGCAAAGGTGTCATCTCAATGTCTCCAAAGCGAAATACCGACCTATCACAATGCCAAAACAGAGTTGCAGCTTCTATGATTTTGTTGTTAGGTTGAATTTCTAGGAGAGAAGGCAGGTTCCCTAGATGCTTCCTGACAAGGGCTTGATCGCTGGAATGAAGATCTCTCCACCAATTCAGCAATTTGGGGTGGATGGTGGTGACCATGCCGAATCGGGGGACTTCGTGCCTCATTTCTGCAAGACAAAAGTGTTAGACCCTTTTCCCCCACCAGACTCGACTATTAATATCAATAATTAGCATAAGAAGCATTTAGTTATCCAAACGAATGCACAGAACGTGGTAGTCTCCGTTTGGGTTTTAGAGAAACCCAGTGGACTTTGGACAAGGCTATCTTAAAGAGTTATTATGCAGACAACATAACTGACTCGGCTAGGTTTGACCATGATGCATGCATAATTCAAAGAGAAATGGTTTCTATGGGGTTTTAGACTGGTACCTTGAGCGGATAACTCAAGAGGGAAAGGCGCGGAACTGTCGACGGCACCGCTGATCGACTAGTTTTACCGCAAATATGCCTTTGCCAAATTTAGGGGGTGATAATATTGGAAGGGCGCAACCACTCATTATAAGTGTTGCTATGGTATTTTGTTTGGCACGAGTGGAATATGATGTTGAAAGATGCAATTACAATAACTAACAAGTTGTCATGTATTTCCACGTTCATAAAGTAATAATTACAACAGTTTCTCATAATTTACAATAGCATTGAAGGAAAGCGACAAAGGAAAACATTAAAGAAAAGAAACGAAAAGCCAAGTCAGTTTCGTAGTAGAAGAAAGAATAGATATTTAAAGGCATTTAAGCAAATAAAGACATGTAAAGAAGCATAAAGATACAAATAGCATGAAATGGTAAAAGCCTTGAAAAAAATCTCCAGCAGAGTCACCATGCTATCGATGCCCCCTTTTTCTCGCGAAATCGGGTTTATGACATTTGGGCGGACAATTCTTTTCCTTTTGGGAATTGGGTTTGCAATTTAGAAGACGCCACCTAATGATTAAGTGCATTAGAACACTAAAAATGAATTTGATTTAGAAAACCAGAGGTTGGGTAAGGGCTTGAAATTATCTCGAGGGGAAGGTGTTAGGCACCCCTCAAGATCCACTAGTGTAGTTCCCGGCCATGCTACAATTGTGACTTTAAATACAAACAACAAGTAATCAAGCAAGCATTGTAAATACTAGGTAACTTTCACATAACGGTTGAAAATAAAAGAAGTACAAGAGGTTTAAAGAGTACTGAAATTTGGAAGAAGGTAGTTTTATAATTAAAGAAAGATACACAAGTAAAGGAGAAGGGGTCAAATAACTGATGCAAGTAATTCGAAAAAAAGTGAAAGAGGCGGAAGTTTGGGGAGAAACAGTACTGAAAATCAGACAATTAAAAGAGAGATTTTGCATAATAAGTACAAGTGATTGAAGTAAAAGAAGAAGTTAAAGAAACTGAAAACTAAACAGCTTTAAAATTCTGGAAAAAGGAAGTAAACAAGTAAAGAGGGAGGGGGTCCTAGATTTATAAATAACATGGATCACCCCACATAACACCCGGTAACCATTTATACACGTGGTGTTATCGCGTGGTCATCATATCCATATCTACCCTTACCCACCCCGTTAAGGTATTAAATCGCGGAATGGTCTCGTTACTTATTGCATGCTATTACCCGTCCCAATCCTATCAGCCCCGGAGGTATTAGGGACTACTAGTCCTAAAGGGGAGGGAAAATTGGGTTTTAGAGTTAAAAAGGACAAAAGTCTAAGGCGACATTCAAAACATACATGACAAGTATGGGGAAGCACATAACAGACAAGGCTCAAACAAACCTCCTTAAAACATAAAGAACATATAGTTTTAGCATGTCTTTCAGATACTGATTAGGTCTTTAATTAAACTTAAACGTTAAGGCGTGGCTGATTTATCACATATTTTCAGATAAGAAGTCCAGATTAGGCCTGCTTGCTGGTTGTAATTACTAAAGGCTGGTGTAGTTAATTAATTACCTAATGGCTTGCCTAGGTAAGACCTATGGGCATGATATCTAGCAATGCGAAGTATACTGATTTTAAAGAAAGCAAACATACACTCTGCAGATGTTGAGTATCGAAATTGTTGATTTTAGGCTTGATTCAGATTCAGTTGATTACCCTTATAGACATTGTTGATACCCAATTTTTCCCTAGATATTTTTATATACAAAATACTTTCAAAATAGCATGTACATACATATATAAGCATGCCCAAGTGTTTTGGTATTTTTCCTAATTTTTAAAGATTTTAAAATTAATTTATTGTCCATTTTAGCAGTACAAAAATCAGTAATTATTCCCCAAAACTATCCTTTATGTGAATAACTTATTTTATTCTCATATTTACACCAAAATATAAATAAGGTGATTTTTTTTATATTTTTACAAATTTATTTGGTATTTTTTAAAGCTAAATTGAATATAATTGCAATTATAGCCTATTTTACGATTAATAGTATTTTATAATTGTAAAATTAGCTCCAGTATTTTTTAAATTAATATTTATGTATTATTAATTAGCTCAGTACTTTTAATTTGCTTTTAAAATTATTTTTCACTATTTTTATAAAATAAAAGGGGAAAATTGGCTATTTAATATTTAGCCCATTTCTATTTCAATTACAGCCCCCATTTCCTTTCAATTTTGGCCCTTAATTTGACCCAATTCCGCCCCAAATTAAACCAGCCCAATCCCTAAATTACCCGACCCCTGACCCGATTAAAAACCCCACCCGGCTCCCCTTTGATCCAGGCCGTTGATCGTTTTGATCAACGGCCATTAATTCCCCTTTCCTTTTTTAATATCCAAACTCCCCCTAACCTAATTCATTTCGTCTGAAACGCCGCCTTTGAACCCCTTCGTCTCTCAAATCCTCTCGAACCTTCCTGGAACCCTAATCGTCTCCCACCTTATTTCACCGGGTTTCCACCGGAATCCATGGCGTCTCAAGCCACGAATGGTTTGTACTCACCCTTCCTCACCATTAGACCTAAGCTATTCAAGGCTGTGAAACCTGACTTCGATGGTTCTCTCCAAGACCTTCTCAGATCTGTAGATCTATGGCTTCACCGGCCATTACTCCGGCATAATCGAGCAATATGAGTCTTTTCGACTCAGGATCTGACTTTCCTCAAGACCTTTCTCATTCCTAGGGTTTTTCTCTGCAACCCTAAGCTGTCCGAGGTTCTTTACTTGCTTATTTTCTTAGATCTGGAAAATGTCTATGTTCTATTGAACGTTTAAAAGATTTTTCCCAAATTTCCTTTTTCAAAATCATTTTTTATTTCGATTTAGGGTTTCTGAAAGGTTTTCAAAAGCGTCTTTCTGACTCTGTTGTTCTTTTCTTATGTGTGTTTGTCTGACTTCTTTTGCTACGCATGTACTGTTCTTCTATTTTCTTTTTCTACTCTACATGTTATTCCTCTGCTCACATGTTAATCCGTGTTGTTTTCCTTATTCTTTGCTATATGGGTTTACGGTCGAGTTCTTTGATTTTTGTTTACTTTACTGAACTCTGTTTGTGTTCTTACTAAGCATATTTCATCTACTTTTGTTTAAGCTCGTATCATGTCTTTCTTCTGAACCTGTGTAAATTCCGGGTTTTCTCAAACATGTTATCATGACCTTGAATTAGTTTTCTTTTCTATCATGTATGTTTGTTTCTCATAAGTCTTTGGAAAAGACTTCTGAGCCTCCCTCAAGTGGCTTGCTTTCTCACCTC
>NW_017679179.1:0-2453 GCF_001879085.1 Nicotiana attenuata
ATGTATAGAAATTACCTAGCTACATTTGGTATAAATATGAGAATAAATAAGTCATTCACAAAATTGATAATTTGGGAATAATTATTGGTTTTTGTACTGCTAAAATGGGCAATAGATTGATTTAAAAATCCTTTAAAAATTAGAAAAAATACTAAAACACTTGGGCATACTTATATATGCATACATATGCCATTTAGAAAGTATTTGCATGTAAAAATACATAGGGAAAAATTGGGTATCAACAGCTACCCCTCTTTACCGGGAAGGATGAAAGAGTTGTCGGGTAAAGACATGATGGCCAATTTTGACCGAGTGAAGTAGTATTGAAGAGATTGACCATGCTCTGGTTCCTGAGCTGCCTACATATCCCTGGTCTTACAGGAATCAAGCCATATGTAGTTCAGGATCCGTCGGCGGGATATGCCGATGGAGATCTTTCAAGAACGGACGCGATATTTAGGTTGGGATGGATGGTTAAGATTAAATAGGGCTGCGGGAACTGGAGCGGGATCGCTCCTGCTGAGACGGCCGTTGCTAGCCGGTTTACCTACAGATAAGCAATACACACATATATTGTGCATAAATTTAAACATGATGCAAGTTCCCGTTGGACCATGAATGCTGTCTTTGGGCGGTTAGGATGACGTCCTTAGACCATGATGTCCTGGGCTATGAAGCATATAATAAAGGATTCACAGGCTATGAAATTGTGCTCTCGGGCTATGAGAATGATGCCTCCGAGTGATGATGCCTTTGAATAATGATGTGCAGGAGATAAAAGGGGTCCTCAGGCCATGGCATGGCGTTCTCGGGCTATGCGAATGGTGCCTCCGAACAATGACGCCCTTGGACAATTTGGCAGTCTTTCAGCCCATGAAATGCAATAGGTGGCGATCTTTCAGCCCATGAAGGCGTAAATAAAGTGGCGATCTTTCAGCCGATGAAAGACATAAATAAAAGTGGCGATATTTCAGCCGACGCGGGACATAAATAAAAGTGGCGATATTTTAGCCGATGCGACATAAATAAAAGTGGCGATATTTCAGCCGATGCAAGACATAAATAAAAGTAGCGATATTTCAGCCATGCAAAACATAAATAAATGGGCGATATTTCAGCCGATGCAAGACATAAATAAAAGTAGCGATATTTCAGCCATGCAAAACATAAATAAATGGGCGATATTTCAGCCGATGCAAGACATAAATAAAAATGGCGATATTTCAGCCGATGCAAGACATAAATAAAAGTGGCGATATTTCAGCCATGCAAAACATAAATAAAGTGGCGATATTTCAGCCGATGTAAGACATAAATAAAAGTGGCGATATTTCAGCCATGCAAAACATAAATAAAGTGGCGATATTTCAACCGATGCAAGACATAAATAAAAGAGGCGATATTTCAACCGATTCAAGACATAAATAAAGGTGGCGATCTTTCAGCCATGCAGGATATAGATGAAGGTGGCGATCTTTCAGCCGATGCAGATGGAGACAGGGCTTAGTCTCGGAAGGCAGAATGGCAGCCTTAGGCAATGCAAGAAATGCATATGGAGATAGATCTTAGTCTCGGAAGGCAGGATGGTAGCCTTATGCAATGCAAGAAATGCAGATGGAGACAGAGCTTAGTCTCGGAAGGCAGAATGGTAGCCTTATGCAATGCAAGAAATGCAGATGGAGGTAGAACTTAACCTCGGAAGGCAGAATGGTAGCCTTATGCAATGCAAGAAATGCAGATGGAGGTAGAGTTTAACCTCGCAAGGCAGAATGGTAGCCTTATGCAAGAGAAAAAGGTGAATAGCAATAAAATTTCATAGCTGATAGCTGATAGCTGATTGTGATATTGTGGATGCCGGGGATATTGTATGCGGATGGCAAATGTTAACAGGTGCGACGGTTCTGAGAGTTGTATTCTGAATAGTATGGGTGTATAATATATTGACTTGGGTGCCTGCATCCAAAGAAAAATCGTGAGTTTTGTAAGGGGAATGGTTAGTTCGTGTCTCTGCTGCCTTTGCTTGACCTGCTTGGCTCTGTTTTTTTGGTGATATTGTGCGTATCATTGGGGGTAGCATTGCTAAACAAAGCAATTTTGGTAACAGACATGCATGAGTTTGTAAAAAAAATATGACATGAGTATATATTTAAGAAATAGTTTTTAGATGAACCGACGACTATGACGCGGTTTAGGACATTGCAACCTCTCTTGCTTTGGAATTTCGAGGGTCCTCCTCAAAATTCTGCCCCAGTTTACTGGGTTGCTGCTTCTGACGGTTGCTTGCGATGATCGGCTAAAATTACTTCGGAATTTTGAGGGTCCTCCTCAAAATTCTGCCCCAGTTTCCAATTGCGGGGAATATGAAACTTTTATTGAATTGTGATCGAACCCATAAGGCTGCCTACGTATCCCCTCTTAAACGGGAATCAGGTCAGACGTAGTTCAAATTACAT
>NW_017679179.1:6048-18017 GCF_001879085.1 Nicotiana attenuata
TGGTCTTACAGGAATCAAGCCATATGTAGTTCAGGATCCGTCGGCGGGATATGCCGATGGAGATCTTTCAAGAACGGACGCGATATTTAGGTTGGGATGGATGGTTAAGATTAAATAGGGCTGCGGGAACTGGAGCGGGATCGCTCCTGCTGAGACGGCCGTTGCTAGCCGGTTTACCTATAGATAAGCAATACGCACATATATTGTGCATAAATTTAAACATGATGCAAGTTCCCTTTGGACCATGAATGCTGTCTTTGGGCGGTTAGGATGACGTCCTTAGACCATGATGTCCTGGGCTATGAAGCGTATAATAAAGGATTCACAGGCTATGAAATGATGCTCTTGGGCTTTGAGAATGATGCCTCCGAGCGATGATGCCTTTGAATAATGATGTGCAGGAGATAAAAGGGGTCCTCAGGCCATGGCATGCCGTTCTCGGGCTATGCGAATGGTGCCTCCGAACAATGACGCCCTTGGACAATTTGGCGATCTTTCAGCCCATGAAATGCAATAGGTGGCGATCTTTCAGCCCATGAAGGCGTAAATAAAGTGGTGATCTTTCAGCTGATGAAAGACATAAATAAAAGTGGCGATATTTCAACCGATGCAAGACATAAATAAAAATGGCGATATTTCAGCCGATGCAAGACATAAATAAAAGTGGCGATATTTCAGCCATGCAAAACATAAATAAAGTGGCGATATTTCAGCCGATGCAAGACCTAAATAAAAGTGGCGATATTTCAGCCGATTCAAGACATAAATAATGGTGGCGATATTTCAGCCGATGCAAGACCTAAATAAAAGTGGTGATATTTCAGCCGATTCAAGACATAAATAATGGTGGCGATCTTTCAGCCATGTAGGATGTAGATGAAGGTGGCGATCTTTCAGCCGATGCAGATGGAGACAGGGCTTAGTCTCAGAAGGCAGAATGGTAGCCTTATGCAATGCAAGAAATGCATATGGAGAAAGAGCTTAGTCTCGGAAGGCAGGATGGTAGCCTTATGCAATGCAAGAAATGCAGATGGAGACAGAGCTTAGTCTCGGAAGGCAGAATGGTAGCCTTATGCAATGCAAGAAATGCAGATGGAGGTAGAGCTTAACCTCGAAAGGCAGAATGGTAGCCTTATGCAATGCAAGAAATGCAGATGGAGGTAGAGCTTAACCTCGGAAAGCAGAATGGTAGCCTTATGCAAGGGAAAAAAGGTGAATAGCAATAAAATTTCTTAGCTGATAGCTGATAGTTGATTGTGATATTGTGGATGCCTGGGATATTGTATGCGGATGGCAAATGTGAACAGGTGCCACGATTCTGAGAGTTGTATTCTGAATAGTATGGGTGTATAATATATTCTATGATTTTGCGACTTGGGTGCCTGCATCCAAAGAAAAATCGTGAGTTTTGTAAGGGGAATGGTTAGTTCGTATCTCCGCTGCCTTTGCTTGACCTGCTTGGCTCTGTTTTTTTGGTGATATTGTGCGAATCATTGGGGGTAGCATTGCTAAACAGAGCAATTTTGGTAACAGACATGCATGAGTTCGTAAAAGAAATATGACATGAATATATATTTAAGAAATAGTTTTTAGATGAACCGACGACTATGACGTGGTTCAGGACATTGCAACCTCTCTTGCTTCGGAATTTTGAGGGTCCTCCTCAAAATTCTGCCCCAGTTTACTGGGTTGCTGCTTCTGACGGTTGCTTGCGATGATCGGCAGAAATTACTTCGGAATTGTGAGGGTCCTCCTCAAAATTCTGCCCCAGTTTCCAATTGAGGGGAAAATGAAAATTTTATTGAATTATGACCGAACCCATAAGGCTGCCTACGTATCCCTCTTATACGGGAATCAGGTCAGACGTATTTCAAATTACATAAGGAAATCATAAATGGTTACACATAGTATCGCTTGACTGCATCTGAATTTATCAGCTTTGGCCAAACTTCTCCGTCCATTTCTGCAACTATGAGGGCTCCTCATGTTAGAACCCGGTGAATCATATATGGACCCTGCCAATTGGGAGAGAATTTCCCTTTGGCTTCATCTTGATGTGGAAAAATCTTCTTTAACACTAGCTGCCCCGTTGTGAACCGTCTTGGTTTGACTCTCTTGTTGAAAGCTCTGGACATTCTATTCTGATAAAGCTGACCATGGCAAATTGAATTTATTCTTTTTCCATCTATAAGAGCCAACTGCTCCTAACGACCTTTTACCCACTCTGCATCGTCGAGCTAAGCTTCCTGTATGTTCCTTAGGGAGGGAATTTATACCTCGGCGGGAATGACCGCTTCTGTGCCATAAACCAGCATATAGGGGGTTGCCCTGGTTGATGTGCGGACTGTGGTTCGGTACCCCAATAAAGCAAATGATAACTTCTCATGCCATTGCTTATGCTTTTCTATCATCTTCCTTAGTATCTTCTTGATATTCTTATTGGCGGCTTCCACGGCTCCATTTATCTGAGGCCTGTAAGCTGTGGAATTCTTGTGTTTGATCTTGAAGATTTCACACATAGCCTTCATCAAGTCACTGTTGAGTTTGGAACCATTATCAGTAATGATTGATTCTGGAATCCCGAATCGATAAATGATACGGTCATAGACGAAGTCTGCCACGACTTTCTTACTCACTGCTTTATAAGATGCTACTTCAACCCATTTGGTGAAATAGTCAATTGCTACTAGGATAAACCTGTGCCCGTTTGATGCGGCAGGTTTGATTGGTCCGATAACATCCATTCCCCATGCGGCGAACAGCCATGGCGAGCTTGTTGCATTAAGCTCATTTGGAGGCACCTTTATCATGTCTGCATGTACCTAACAGCGGTGGCATTTTCGGACATACTGGATGCAATCCGTCTCCATCTTCATCCAAAAATAACCTGCCCAGAGTATCTTCTTGGCTAAGACAAAACCGTTCACATGTGGTCCACAGGTCCCGGCATGTATTTCTTCTAGTAGTCTGGATGCTTCTTTCGCATCGACACACCTTAGTAATCCCAAATCTGGAGTCCTCCTATACAGGATTCCTCCGCTGTGAAAGAAGTTGTTAGACAGTCTCCAAAGTGTGCGCTTCTGAGTAGCATTTGCGAGCTCGGGATATTCTCCTTTTGCCAAATATTCCTTGATATCATGAAACCAAGGTTTTCCATCTGCTTCTTCTTCGACATGAGCACAATAAGCTGGCTGATCATAGATCTTCATGGGAATTGGATCAATGAAGTTCTTATCTGGATGTTGTATCATAGAGGCCATGGTAGCCAATGCATCGGCGAACTCATTCTGGACTCTGGGAACATGTTAGAATTCCGTCTTTGTGAACCTTTTCCTCAACTCCTGTACATGATCTAGGTATGGGAGTATCTTGGAGTTCTTGGTTGCCCATTCTTCTCGGACCTGATGTATAAGCAAGTCTGAATCTCCAATCACTAGCAACTCTTGGATGTTCATGTCAATGGCCATCTTGAGCCCCAAGATGCAGGCTTCATACTCGGCCATATTGTTAGTGTAGGGGAACCTGATCTTGGCGGACACTGGATAATGTTGGCCAGTTTCTGATACTAGGACTGCTCCTATGCCAACTCCTTTGAAATTTGCTGCTCCCTCGAAAAACATCCTCCAACCATCATAGGCCTCTGCAATGTCTTCCACTATGCTTGTTTGGATGGTTGTTAATGTTGTATTTTATCAATATTTTAAATATAATATTTATTTTGATTGTTACTTAAATTTTATTGTATCGTATCGTTAAATTCGTCGTTACATAACAATAAAATGTACTACTTTATGAAACTATCGATTTGGTGTGGTCGCGTTGTTACCTTATTTTTTTTCCTCCATCCACAGGGTTTTTGGCGAGATGATCCGTTGTGCCTGTCCCTTGACTGCTTTCTTGTTCACGTAGACAATGTCAAATTCACTAAGCAGGATTTGCCACTTGGCCAGCTTTCCAGTGGGCATGGGCTTCTGAAGGATGTACTTCAATGGATCCATCCTAGATATGAGATATGTAGTATAGGCACAGAAATAGTGCCTCAGCTTCTGAGCTACCCAAGTCAAAGCACAACAGGTGCATTCCAATAGAGAATACCGGGCTTCGTACGGGGTGAACTTCTTGCTGAGATAATAGGTGGCCTGCTCTTTTCTCCCCGTTTCATCATGCTGCCCCAGAACACAACCAAACGCTCTATCCAATACCACAAGATAGAGCAGTAGGGGTCTACCTGGCTCGGGCGGTACCAAAACTGGCGGTGTTGACAAGTACTCCTTGATCCTGTCGAAGGCCTTTTGGCAATCATCATTCCATTTGGTAGCGGCGTCGTTCTTCAACATCTTGAATATTGACTCACAGATAACGGTAGATTGTGCTATGAACCGGCTGATGTAGTTAAGTCTCCCCAAGAAACTCATTACTTCTTTCCTGTTCTTTGGCGGTGGCAATTCTTGGGTAGCTTTGACCTTTGATGGATCCAGTACTATCCCTCGGCGACTCACGATGAACCCAAGCAATTTTCCAGCTGGAACCCCGAATGCACACTTTGCAGGATTCAGTTTCAGGTTGTATCTTCTCAATCGGTTGAAAAACTTCCTCAAATCCTCCATGTGATCAGTGGCTTTCTTGGACTTGATGATGATGTCATCTACATATACTTCGATCTTCTTGTGTATCATATCATGGAAAATGGTGGTCATGGCCATCATGTAGGTGGCCGCTGCATTCTTTAACCCAAATGACATCATTTTATAGCAGTACATTCCCCACGGCATAATGAAAGTTGTATTCTCAGCATCTTCTTCATCCATCCAGATCTGATGATACCCAGCAAAATAATCTACAAATGATTGCAACTCGTGCTTCGTGCAATTGTCAATCACGATGTGTATGTTCGGCAAGGGGAAGTCGTCTTTTGGACTGGCCCGGTTGAGATCCCGTTAGTCGATACAGACTCTAACCTTCCCGTCCTTCTTCAGTACTGGCACAATGTTGGCTAACGATGTTGGATACTCTACTACCTTGAGAACCTTAGCTTTGACCTGCTTAGTGACCTCTTCCTTGATTTTCAAACTCATATCTGGCTTGAATTTTCTGAGCTTCCGTTTTACTGGCGGACAGGCTGGATCGGTTGGCTGTTTGTGAGCCACAATAGATGTGCTCAGCCCAGTCATGTCATCGTAAGACCAGGCGAATATGTCCTCATACTCTCTTAGAATCTCTGTGTACTCTTCATTCTCTGATTGTGACAAATGAACAATGATTCATGTTTCTTTGATGTTTTCTGCATCTCCCAGGTTAGCAATCTCAGTCTCGTCCAGGTTGGACTTAGGCCTATTTTCGAAATTCTCAACTTCTTTAACAATTTCTTCCGGTATATCATCTTCCTCTGAATCTATGTCTATTTGTTGCGTTGTCTCGTTGCATGTCACAGTCATTGGTTCATCAAGATAAGTAATAGTAATGCTGTATAAGTAAAGTAATGAGAGAAAATAATAAGAGTAAGCTTTAATAAAATATATATGTTTTGATAAATTCCATAAATGTTTTGAACATTGGAGCTCTTTCTTGCAAAAAATAAAAATGCGAAAGGAAAGTAATAAAATAGTGCATGGTGCTTGTTCATCCTTGCTACCCCGAGGCACGCCGGGCTCTGCTGGTTCTGACGGTCCAATTATTAAGGCATGCTCCTCTGCTTACCGCCTGTATTGAAGGGCCTTCCTCCCCCTCCTCGAGAACGGCACAGCAATACATATCATCGTCTTCTAGGAACAAATTCCTCATTGCTGCTAAGGCTTCTTCTTCTTCTGACCTATAGATGACCTCGGCCGGTTGGAAGGTCTGCTCCAAATGGGGTATCGGCTGCTCCAATGGATAGTAGGGACCGCGCCAGGGTGGCGACTATTCATTGAATTCATTCCAGGTATACTCATACCCCAATCCGAATGTGGTGCCGTGTTTCTTGAGCTTGATGGGCTTAGCTATTCCTTGGAGATTCTTGCCAAGTCCCTTGCCAGGTTCATACCCCTCCAATTCAATATGCTTTCAATTTTGTTATCCCACCACTTATCCTTATCGACGGCGTTGATTTGTTCGGTGTGGTGGTAAGTTTCTCCACCTATCTTTCTTCTTCCTCCGATTGCTGGGATGGTCTGGCGACTGTATATGGGATTTCTACCGTCGCCGTGAGTGATCACCTCCTGGTGATTCCACTCAAACTTCACTGCCTGATGTAGTGTTGATGCCACGGCCCCAGCGGCATGAATCCACGGCCGTCCCAATAGCAGGTTGTAGGACGCCGGCACGTCTATTACTTGAAAATTAACATCAAACCAAGTAGGCCCCATTTGCAAACATAAGCTAATCTCCCCAATAGTAGATCTTTGAGAACCGTCAAAAGCTTTAATGTTGATGGCCCCGTCCTTGATTTCATGAAACCCCTTTCCCACTGTCCTGAGTGTTACCAATGGACAAATGTTGAGGCTGGACCCCCCATCGACCAAGATTCTGGTGATAAAGTAATCTTCGCACTGCACGGTGATGTGTAATGCCTTGTTGTGACTTAACCCTTCTAGTGGTAGCTCATCTTCGTGAAAAGTGATTTTGTGACTTTCCAATACCTGGCCTACCATGTTTGCCATTTCTCCTCCAGTGATGCTACTTGGTACATATGCCTCACTCAGCACTCTTAACAAGGCATTCTTGTGTGCATCGGAACTCTGTAGCAAAGCAAGGATAGAAATCTGTGCCGGTGTTTTGTTTAGCTGATCAATGACTGAGTATTCCTTCGCTTGTATCTTTCTCCAGAGATCATCGGGCCCAGTTTCAGTGATGGCTTGTCGACCAGAGGTCTGCTTACTCGACTCAGCCAAGTGTTCCGGGGTATAAACTCTGCCGGTTCTTGTCATACCTTGTGCCGCAACTGCTTCCCCGAACATGGCTTTCCCTTTCCTTTTTGCCTCGGCTATGTAGTCCCATGGTATGGCTTTTATGTGGAATGGTGTTACGGCTGTCATTGCTATCGGAATGGGCACCCTTGCTTTGGAAGGTAATACAACAACTTCAAATGGTACAGGCGCCTTTGGGGACCCAAACTCGACCTCAATTGGTGTTGGCGTCTTCGCAGAGGATGGTGTTTCAAACTCAAGTGGTATAGACATGTTCACCTCGGCATCTCCAGAAGGCTGAATCTGGACTATAATTGGATTAAGGGTGACTGTTGGTTTCTTTGGATCGTCGCCTTCTCCGATCAAGCCGATTGATCCTTTGGGATCCCAATCATCCTTTATTTCAATCATGTGAACACCTCCTCCCTTGTGGTCTGGTAGAGGGTTATTGCGGACATCCGGAGCAGGCTCTTTAGCCACGATGATCTTTTTGTCAATCAAAGTCTGGATCTTATCCTTCAGAGAGCGGCATTCATCAATGGTATGCCCTTTCATGCCAGAATGGTATGCACAGGTTTTATTTGGGTTGACCCATTGGGAAGGGTTTTCGGGGGCTATAGCAGGGATAGGGGTGACATAACCATCAGCTTTGAGCCTTTCGTATAGCTGGTCAATTGGTTCGGCAATGGCGGTATACTTTTTGGGAGGACTGCGGTCAAAATTTGGTCGGGGTCTAGGAAAGTTTTGAAGAGGGGGAGGTGATTGATAGTGGGATTGTTGAGTGTTGTATGCTTGGTAAACATGTGCTGGTTGGGAGTATTTGGGTGAAGCAGGTTGGTATGTAGGAGGTGGAGGTGATTGATAAGTAGGCGGCGGAGTTTGGTAGGAAGGTGTGGGTGTTTGGTAATTTGGGGTAGGCTGATATGTAAGTGGAGGTGTTGGATAAGTTTGGTATTTGACAAGCGATTTGGTTCTCTGTGCAACCATTATGGCGCCTACGTCCCTTTTCTTGGACGCACCACCAGACTGTAGGGCCTTATTGGTAGCTTGCAAGGCTTCAAAGTTCGTAACCATACCACTCTTGATACCTTCCTCGATCCTTTCCCCTAGCTTGATGATGTCAGAAAATTTATGATTCTCGATCAGCATCAGCCTTTCATAGTATTGTGGATCCTGTGCCCGGACGAAAACTTGTTCATTTGTTCTTCCTCTAAAGCAGGTCGGACCTTAGCAGCCTCTGATCTCCAGCGAGTGGCATACTCGCGGAATGTTTCTGTGGGTTTCTTCTTTAAATTCTGAATGTAAAACACAGCCGGTGCATTTTCTGTATTGAACCTGAATCTATCCATGAAGTCGGACACCATACTTACCCAGTTCGACCACTTCTTTGGGTCTTGGCTAATGTACCAAGACAGAGCATCTCCTTTCAGGCTCCTCATGACAAGCTTCATGTGGATCTTCTCGTCTCTTCCTACTCCGACCAGCTTGTCGCAGTATGTCCTCAAGTGAACCCTGGGATCCCCTGTACCATCAAACATTTCGAACTTAGGAGGTTTGTACCCCTCGGGCAGTTCGACATCGGGTTGTATGCACAAATCTTCATAGTTTATCCCCTCAATTCCCTTACTACCTTCAACGCCTTGAATTCTGCTAGTCAACCTTTTGAGCTCTTCGGCCAAATTTCTGATAAGTGAGTCCTTATCATTGGACTCGGGTATGCTTGAGACGTGTTGGGTGGAGTGCGGCACAGTCTCCACATAGATGGGGGTATTGTGTTGGGTGCGGCAGTGGTCATTTGTGGAGTTTTGGAGTTCTGGGATGATCAGTGGGGTGTTATTTGAAGTATGGCAGGTATTGCAGTGGTGGTGAGGAGCGGGTTGCTTTGGGATGTTTTGCGGAGGTATGGGATTCTGAGTATTTGGGAAAGTAACTTCTGGAGTGGTGAGGGAAAATGACAGACTTGCCAAATTCCGGACTTGATCAAGTTCTTCTTGGAACTTCAACAATTTTTGTTCTAGTTGAGAGGCATTTTCCTTAGGGACTAGAGCACCACGAGTGACCTCTACCCATTCAGCTGAGTTGTTCGAATCTTCCATTCTCCTTTTGCTTTTGTGTGTGACAGGACTGGGAGGAGGAGTAGGTAGAGGGCCCCTGGATCTTGTGAAATATGATGATGTTGCCAGAGTTCGCGAACTAACCTTTGGGGAGGGGAATAATCAAAAAAAGGTAAAAAACAAAAGGGTGACAAGTCAGTAAGGATAATAAGGAAGGAAAAAATGTTGCAATATTTAAACACGTAGTGCAGGATATACAAAGCGCGTCCTAATTTTGGGGACCTCGTTGTGCCCGAGGTAGGCCTAGCGACAAGTTAATTTGGAGAACTTGGAATGCTAAATGCCTCATTTTATTGATAAAGGTAGACGATTCTCAAAACGACACTAAATAATAATTAAAAGTCACTAATGGCCATTGGCCTTATTACATCTTCTAAAGCGAAAATGGAAATTCCTATCTATTTGGTCCCAGAAGGACCTTCCCCAGACTCGGCATTGTTAGCTCCCTCAAAAAGTTCTCCCAGCTCACACAGTCCTAGTAGCAAGTAAGCTCTGGCCAGATGTCCACCTTCATTTCCTTCAGCAATCCGGCAGTCTTCGACCCTCTTCAGAAACTTCCTTTCCAGTTCCACTATACCTCGCTCTAAACAGACCAGTCGTTTGTTAGCGCTGACAGCCATATCCTTCCATTCTTCAATTAGTTCTTGATTGCCTTCTTGTATTTCCCGGTGCTCATTTTCATATTCTCGCATCCTCTTGCGCAGTTGGTTGTACTTTACTTGTGCCTCAGCCTTTTCATTGATGATCCTGTGACCTCGAACAAACCCGGGTTGACCCAAACCGTTGTGATTGTCTTCCAGTCAGCCCGAATAGTGTGGGGTACAACCAGCATGGTAGCGACTGGTTCGATGGTGTCCTTTCCCAAGACAATTTTGCAGTGCGACATATGTTGAGCCTGGCACCTGTACGGACTGTCGTCATTCTGGAAGTCAGCCCGGAAGTGACTCATCTTGTCGACCCTTAGTATAACCTGCTTCCTGCCAGCCTGTCTCATAACTCGGAGAGGGACATAAGGGTAGGTACCCCTCAAACGGATCAGTATCAGAAATGGCGCATCCCTAGATCGAATGATGAATTCTTCAGTAGGGAACCACTCGAACATCCATTCCACTCGGTCCTCAATCAGATTATCAAAGAGTTCGACCCATTCTCTAGCATTCTCCGGTTGGGCGAACATGTTGGGCATGTAATTCATTCGCTTTGGATGATGAAAGGCGATATGATCGTCCCAGTCCCTACGATGGACTTCCTGTCGGTATTCACCCTTTTGGAGATATTCCATGAGCCAAAGTTGAAGTAGCAGATTACAACCCTCGAAATCTTTGGCTCCCTGTTGACACTTTTCTAGGGCTCGGTATATTTCTGCAATGATCATTGGCACAAGACTGAATGGTTGTCCATCGATTCCTTCCATTAGAGTTTTGGTGACCATGGCTAGCCTGGTATGGATTCTTTCTTTCTTCATTGGAAACACTATCATCCCCATGAAACAGAACATGAAGACAAAGACCCTTCGATGGATATTCCCCAATGATATAAGGGCGAACTCGTCAGGATAAGTACGGTAAGATTTGATGTGACCATACCTTTCGTACAAGTAGTCAAAGGGAATGTACGACTCCTTCAAACATGTTAAGTCTGGATTCTTCTTTAGACCCATCATTTTGAGAAAACCTCTACCTTTGCGGTTTTCCGGCATTAAAAAACCCGGAGTTTCTCACGGTATACCAGACATTCCTCCTATTTCTTCTAGCAAGGGTGTCATCTCAATGACTCCAAAGCGGAACACAGACCTATCACAATCCCAGAATAGAGTGGCAGCTTCTATGATTTTGTTGTTGGGTTGAATTTCCAGGAGAGAAGGTAGGTTTCCTAGATGTTTCCTGACAAGAGCTTGATCGCTGGAATGAAGATCTCCCCACCAGTTTAGCAATTTGGGGTGGATGTTGGTGACCATGCCGAACTTCGTGCCTCATTTTCTGCAAGACAAAAGGTTAGGCCCTTATCCCCACCAGACTCGACTATTTTAATATCAACAATTAGCATAAAATCATTTTAGTCCTCCAAATAAATGCACAGAACGTGATAAGGTCCGTTTTGGGTTTCAAGGAAACTCAATGGACTTTGGACAAGGCTATCTTAAAGAGTCATTATGCGGACAACATAACTGACTCGGCTAGGTTTGACCATGATGCATGCATAATTTAAAGAGAAAGGGTTTCTATGGGGTTTTAGACTGGTACCCTTGAGCGGACAACTCAAGAGGGAAAGGCGCGGAACCATCGACTACACCGTTGATCGACTGATTTTACTGCAAATATGCCTTTGCCGGATTTAGGGGGTGATAATATCGGAAGGGCGCAACCACTCATTATAAGCGTTGCTATGGTCTTTTGTTTGGCACGAGTGGAATATGATGTTGAATATGCAGTTACAATAATTAAACAAGTTGTCACGTATTTGCACGTTCATAAGGTAATAATTACAACAGTTTCTCATAATTTACAACAGTATTAAAGGAAAGCGATAAAGGAAAGCATTAAGAGAAATAAAGGAAAGAAACAAAAAGCCAAGTCAGTTTCGAGGTAGAAGAGGGAAAAAATACTTAAAAGCATTTAAACAAATAAAGACATATAAAGAAGCATAAAGCCACAAATAGCATGAAATGGTAAGAGTTGTCCGAGAAATATCGAAACCCGATTTCGTAAGAAAAAGGGGGCGAGACAGCCCCTAAGCCCGAAATCACCCAACGAATCTAACAGAATCGACGAAATTCCATTTCGATGCCGTCTTTACACTGTTCTGACTACGGTCCAAATTCTAAAGCTTAAGTTCTCATTTAGGGACTAAGTGTCCCAAAATACTCCGAAACTCAAAACGAATCATCCCAGCAAACTACAATAGCAGAAATAAAAATGGGGGAAGCAGTTAATAGGGGATCAGGGCGTGAATTCTCAAAATGACTGGTCGG
>NW_017679180.1:0-18017 GCF_001879085.1 Nicotiana attenuata
GTATGCTCGTTTGCTGATTGAAATGGATGTCACTAAGGCCTTACAAAGTTATTTACACAAGAGGTACAGTATGACTGGGTGCCTGATTTTTGTTGTTCTTGCCTGCAAGATGGACATGATTGTGCAAAAAACAAATAAACTCAAGCAAGAAAAGAATTCAAGAAGAAGAATCAAAAGCCACGAGAGAGGAATCAGACCAAGTAATGGCTATGACAGACCAAACAACCACAGAATCAGGTGGTAGTGCTGAAACAGGGGATATGAAAGGGTATTGGACTATCTCAACAGAATGATCCCAAGGAGGTTGAAGGCTGGCAAGAAGCAAGAAGGATGTCTGCCAATAAAGGTACTAAGAATGCTAGCATAACATCAAATCAGGTGCCTACCAACAATGGATTTGGCTCATTGTCAGAAACTAACACACAAGCAGACATAGGAAGAGTAGCCAATGAAAGGCAATGTAGCTATGGCAGGAGTAAAGGAAGACCCCCATCATCTCAATATTCCAAATGAAGATTGTCACACCTCCTTTTTCTACCCCGAAAGGGGGTATAAGGGAGTTTTTCCAATTTAAGTGAGAATCGAAACAGGATTATTTATATCAAATTTAGAGTCGCCACTTGGGATAATTTACCGTGTCCCAAGTCACCGGTTTAAAATCTCAAATCGAGGAAGTTTGACTCTATTTATGGTCTGCGAACACAGAAGACGGGGTAAGCAATTTTTTAACCCGGGATATGGTGTTAGGCATTCCCGGGTTCCGTGGTTTTAGGAAGGTCGCTTTAATCATATACCTGGCTTATTAAATTATTTAATTACTTATTTTAGGACCTATGTGCATTTACCTCTTTTAATTAGGAAATTATCTTAAAATAGGTCACGCGTATGTCTACCCATTTGTTTGGCACGTCAAAAATCATGTCACGCGTACGTGTCCGCCATTAATAACGCTTTATTATTATTAAGAGAGTTTAGTCGAAGTTGCGCGAACGCATACTCCAATTTTGTTTTTGAGATCGTAATTATGTCACGCGAACGTGTACACAAAAATGATGGTATATTAAACGTGCCTAAAGCAAGGTACGAATATTCACGTTTAAACTAAGTTTGGAATTTAATATACAGCTAGGATAATATGCTAAGCCTTCAATTATTTAAGATAACTCTGGGCCAGCAGTAAGCCCAGTATCGCCTAAAGATCCTTTTAAAGGAAAATAAGTAAACTGGGCTTGAAATTGAGCCCAGGAATGAGGACAGACAAGCGGCCACAAAAGCTTCGATTAGGCCAAGTATCAGGCCCAGCTTTTTACAGGTAAGCCTTCAGTACTAGAAGCCCATTTTTTATTGCACTAAACAGAAAACTTAATGGGTAAAATTGTTGAAGGTAATTAGGTAGACATGGTGGTTCTGATTATTCTAGGATGAACTGAGCCCGCAGAACGCCCAATAAACCATTTGATCACAATCTTTTAAAGAAACAAAATGCTGACACTGCTTGGGCCCTCAAATTGAGCCCAGCACATGAGGAAAGGGTCCAGAAACCACGCCCGAGGTGATCCTGACCAGGCCCCCATCAAGGCCAATGCGTGGCCCAATTTCTACTAAGGCCGACTGACCCTCTCGAATATACTTGGTAACAATTACATAAATCCTGAAAATTAAATACTGACTAACCATACCAAAGAATAATTAAATCAAGTTATACAAAATGGATAATTAAATATAAATTTACACAACTCTAATCATAATAACTCAGCAATCCTTGTATCTAGTTAATTATCAGTGAGAGCTTCATAAAAAACATTCCGATCTTCTGCTAAGGCAGTTTACTCCAACCTTTGTGATTTTGTAATTCCGAAAAAAATAGTACTTGCATTTGCAAGGATAGCTACAGATCTAGCTTGCAAATCTGCATCCAACTTATCACAATTGAAAACAGATGAACAAAACAGTTAGGATTCAAATGATTATAACTTTTCATGATTTCAACACACAAGAAAAAATCAGAGAAAAGACATACCAATAACTTCTTTCAATATTATTTCAAGGAACTGAAGGTTTACTGAATCACAAATTTACAGCGACAAACAAACAAGAGCCAAATGTTACTAACATAAATCAGGCTCGTACTACTATTCAAACTACTACAGACTTCACTCAAGCATTGCATAACCAAACCAGAAATTAAAACCATCTTTGAACATAAACCATTGTTAACAAGATGAGGTAGAATAGGTGTGAGTAGACTCGAAACAACACTGCAGGCCAAACAAACAACACTGAAAAGACTTGATTTTCATATTGCACACCAAACCAGAGATTTGAACAACTAAACATGCTAATCTTTAGTAGTCAAACACAAGTGTAATATAGAGAAGATCATCATTTCATTGCATTAATTCGAAATAGAATAGGATTGGTGAGGGTTTACATACCTACAAGCAGAAATAACAGCAAAAGACCAAACAGAAGTATAAAACTCAAGAGTGAAATCAGCTACTGGGTACAACAACGAAGAACATCAGCAGTAATCAACAGCTTCAGTGTCAGGCCATATTCAGTTCTAGAACCTAGAAAAATCCTAGAGAAAGTTTCTAAGATTTTGCTCAAGAAGATCAGAAGGAAATAGAATTAGCTCCCAATGAAAGTAGATGAACTTCTCTCAGTGTTTTTAGGGTTTTTTAATCTCTGCCTCAAATGAGTGAAGAAAGGCTCTATTTATAGGCATCCCAAAATGCCATGTGCTGAAAAAGAATTAGGGAATTATTCCCTTCAGCCACAAAAGGAATATTTTAACAAACTTGGAGAGCTGGCTGTCCCTCATTGGCTTCAGCATTTTGTGCTAACCAAATGAGGCCAGCTGCCCCTATTTAAGAACCTTCCACCATGGTCTTATCCTATTTCATACTTACCCAACCTTCAAACAAACCCCTCAAGTTTTCTTTTGTTCATTTGACCCCTAGAAGTGTCTACTGATTTACAAATCAAACAAACAGGGACTGGGCACACAAAAATCATAATCCGAATCAAAATAACCAACAAGGTAAAATAATGCAATTTAACCTAAAGTACTGAGATTTTGAAAACCTAGGCTAAATCTAAATAGGTTTTTATAACGTAATCGAGAATTTATTGCTATGAAGGGGGAAAAGCCTATCTAACTCATCATCAAGTATATTTAAGTGATTCAAACTAACATTCAACAGACAAACAAACAGTGTATCAGAAAAATATAAGAAAAAGAAAAGATACTGCAATTAAACCTAAATTCATGCCATCTAAACAAAAGAAAAAGATAAAAGAAGAAAGATTGAATGAAAGTACCCAAAAGGCTTGGGACAGTCACAAACTCGGGCATCTTTGATGGGGTAAAAATGAACCTAAACTAACATCAATCGATTGCTCTCATCAAGAGCAATCGACCGATGTAAGTCATGGGTCCAAAGGACCGATCTCGCGTGCCAAAATCAGAAACCAGGAACAAAGTTAGGGTTCAAAAAAAAAACCAGATCCAAAATTAACGAAGCAAGGGCAGGGGTTTTGGGAAATCGACTTTAGTATAGGGTTCAGAGGTGTAATGACCCGGCCGGTCGCTCGCCAGTTCTCGGGCATTTCTAGACCAGTATTATGCATTATGACTTATGTAAATCGTTGGTTCAGGGTAATCGGAATGAATTTGGAAGAACAATTCTCGGTTTGAAGCTTGAAATTTGAAAGGTTTGACCAAGTTTTGAATTGTTTGTATATGATCTCAAATTGGAATTTTTATCATTTGGTTAGCTCCTTTAGGTGATCTGGGACTTAGGAGCGTGTTGGAATGTTTGTTGGAGGTCCGTGGAAGGTTTAGGCTTGAATTGGCGAAATTGAGATTTTGGCATTTCCGGTTGATAGGTGAGATTTTGATATAAGGGTCAGAATGGAATTCTGGAAGTTGGAGTAGGTCCGTTGTGTCATTTGTGACATGTGTGCAACATTTCAGGTCATTCGAATGAGGTTTGATAGACTTTTTGATCGAAAGCGTAATTTAGAAGATTTTGGAATTCTTAGGCTTGAATCCGATGCAAATTTGGTGTTTTAATGTTGTTTCGAGCGTTCCAAAAGTTGGAACAAGTTCAAATGATGTTATGGGATATGTTGGCATGTTTGGTTGAGGTCCCGAGGGCCTCGGGTGAGTTTCGGATGGTCAATCGGACCATTTCATGTTGTGAAAAATTGCAGAATTTCTGTAGTTGGTGCTGCAGGTTTTTGACCTTCGCGTTTGCGATGCGTGTCCCGCATTCGCGAAGGATTAAGGTGTGAGGCTGTGGAATTTGCCTTCGCATTCGTGAAGATGGTTCCGCGATCACGAAGGTGTGTGGTCTATGGTCATCGCAATCGCGAGTCTCTTGTCGCGTTCACATAGAGGAAGGGGGATAGCTGGGTCCCTAATACTTTTGTTCTACCCGTTCGCGTAGTAGAGGTCGCGTTCGCGACCTGTTGAGTTTTCTGTGATTTGCATTCACGTGGGTCTATCTGCATTCGCGTAGATAAATTTAGGGTGTGGGAAGCTTGTGCTTCGCGATAGCGATGAGGGTCCCGCGATCGTGATTAAGGAATTTTAAGTGCTGGGCAGAATGTTTTAAAAGCTCATTTCCGCGATTTTGAGGCTAAGTTCCTCCATATTTGGGCGATTTTGAAGCTTCTTGAAGGGAATTGAAGAGAGAATCAAGGGGGAACACTTGGAGGTAAGATTTTTGGACTCTATACTTGAGTCTTATGTGAATTCTACCTAATTAATCATGGAATTTAAGCCTAGTATTGAAGAACTAGGGCTTGTAATTGGAGACCTAGAATTTGGGATTTGAGGGGCCATTTGAGGTCCGATTTTGATATTCTTGATATGTTTAGACTCGCGAGAGGATGAGGATTCCATAGATGTTATTTTTATCGGATTCCGAGATGTGGGCCCGGGGGCCGGGTTTGGTCAAATTCAGGATTTTTGGTATAAATTGGATATTTTCGAGTGGGCTTTGTTCCCTTAGGATATTTTAGGTTATGCACTGATTGTGGCTAGATTTGGAGCATCCGGAGGTCGATTTGTAAGGTCAAAGGCATTGCGGGCTAGAGTTTGGACCGGATCAAGGTGAGTAATGATTTTAAATGTTGTCCTGAGGGTATGAAACCCCGGATTTCACATCGTGGTGCTATATTGAGGTGACACACACGCTAGATGACTAGCGCGGGGTCGTGCACTGTTGGGGATTGTGACTTTGTCCATCCCGAATGATTGTTTTACCGCGTATTTGATTGAAAACTATTTGTTATCATTATGTTTTGGGTTGAATGCCATATTTGGGCCCTGTGCTAACTATTTGGACCCTTAGGGGATTTTTACTGATATTTCCTCACGTTTTGACTTTAATCTTGTACTCAGTCATGTTATATACCATTGTTTTCATAACTCTGCCATGCTTACTCTGTTTAAATACATTAAATGATATTTTTAAACGACAATTGGACTGAGCATCATGTTTTACTGTTGCCCGAGGGGCTTATGAGATTCTAACTGAGTAAGGACGAGGGCCTGAGATATTGTACGCCACGAGGTGGCTTGTTGATTATGAGGTCGAGGGCCTGAGATTTTGTACGCCACGGGGTGGCTTGTTGATATGAGGCCAAGAGCCTATGTGATTATTCCACGAGATGGCTTGATATTGCGCTTGGGCCGTTGATAACTACAGATTTTGACGTGTTTCATGCTCTTTGTTGCTTACACTTTGATTATAAATTCTTACAAAATAGACCCAAAAGGCTCATAAGTTGTGCTTGATTGCAGGTTTGATCAACAAAGTGACGAGATGTCAAGTATCGGCTCAACAAGGAGTGAAACCTGCACAAGTATCAAAGACAAAGAGAACTCAGGACAAACTAGCCTAGTGCGGCCGCAGTCCACTTTGTGCGGTCTGCACTAGGGAGATTCAGAGAACTAGCAAATCAAGTGTTAAAGCAGTGAGGCTGCAGTGGAGATTGTGCGGTCCACACTGAAGACTCCGCGGCCGCACTACCATTCTACGCGGTCCGCGG
The DNA here is from genome assembly GCF_001879085.1 of Nicotiana attenuata. Taxonomy (NCBI): domain Eukaryota; kingdom Viridiplantae; phylum Streptophyta; class Magnoliopsida; order Solanales; family Solanaceae; genus Nicotiana; species Nicotiana attenuata. The sequence continues at coordinate 6,064 of NW_017679180.1, forward strand.
AAGCCAACTTCAGAGAGATGTCCAGAGCCTATCATCAAGCCTATGCGGTCCGCGGTTGACTCTGTGCGGATCGCGCTAGCTGCCTCCACGGCCGCGGTCCATTCTGCGCGGTCGGTGGAGCCTGAGTTCAGAGAAGTGAATTTGAAGAGTCAAAAGCCTAGTGCAGCCGCAGTTCATTTTGTGCGGTCCGCACTGACCCCGCAGGGGTATTTTTGTCCAGTTTTTCCAGATTAGTATAAATAGAACATTTTTCCATTTTTAGGGCAACCAGTTATTATCAGACATTAGCTGCACTCGTGGGAAGCTATTTTGTAACCATTTTGGGCACTTTAACGTAGTTTTAGCAATTGAATCATCATATTTACTTTAGTAATTTAATATTATTTTTTTCTCTTCATCTATTTCTCTGATTTTATCTTCAAGCATGAGTAGCTAAACCCATTAGCTAGGGTTGTGGCTCAACCCTAGTGTGGGTAATTGATGGGTGTTGTGATTTAAGGTTAGATTGATTATGGATGTTTGTTATTTGGGTCAATTTTATGGTTTAATTTATGAATTAGTGATTGCAAACACTAGTTTGTGCTAAGTTGACTTGGCTCTTCTTGAGAAAGAGAGCCTAAGTCTCCAAAATTGACTCAACAAGGAATTGGGATGGACTCAAGAGATTTGATAGTTCCAATTAAAGGGTTAAACCTCGAGAGAGTAATTACCCAACTTGAACCCTAGTTGCTCGGGCATATATGCATACCCAATTGGTCTCGAGAGAGTCAATTGGGCAAAACCACTCTTTCTACCGAGAGGTGTAGAGTGGGTAGTGTTGAGTAACGGTTATAACATATTCCCCCAATCATGTCAATCGAGCCTTAGATGCAATTACCCGTCAATTAGCCACCTAGGTGAAGGTCACTACCCTAGTGCCCTTTAAACTATTAGATACCACTTGTAGCAATTAATATCTTAGCTTAATCTAGTTGCATTTTCAATTAGTAGTTTGATAAAAATACAATTATAAAGAAAATCCAAAAATGAATAGAAGACCAATTAAGAGCATACACGCAATCCTCAACTAGATAGATACTCTCGACTCCAGTCCTACCTATCTGTGGATTCGATCCCGACGCAAAATCGGGTAAAAGCTATTGCGACCCTCTCTCGCTACTTTTTAGTGGTGCGAAGTCGGCAGCGATCAACTTTTTGGCGTCGTTGCCGGGGAGCTAACGGTTTTGGCTATCTATTTAGTTAGTTTTGTGTGTTGTTCTTCTTTCCTTCTTTGTTACTAATTTGCGTGTCTCAATACTACAGGTACCAAAATGGCTTTAAATACAAATGACGCTCTTGGCAATGTGCTTGCGGGGGAGGAGGTTGAGGATATTGGAGACGATGAGGTGCCTCTTGTACCTCCCAGACCACGACGAGGCCGCCAGGCCAATGCTAATGACAGCGTTCCAGACCCTCCTCCGCCACCTCCAAGAGCGGTTCCTCAGGTGCTACCAAACCAAGGCTATGCAAGTGCTATTGTCCCTCCCAGAATCCGGGCGGGCAATTTTCAGATAACCAATGTGATGTTGACTTTACTTGAGCAGCGTGGGTATTTCACGGGCGCTGCGGATCAAAATTCTTACAAACATCTCAAGGGGTTCGTGGATACATGTTGGGGTAGCAAGCAGACGAATGTGTCCGAAGATGCTCTTAGGTTGAGACTTTTCCCGTTCTACTTTGGGGAAAGGCATTGGATTGGCTAGAGAGACTCCCCAACCATTCCATCACAACTTGGGATGAGTTGGCGGATAAGTTTATTGCTAAATATTTCTCACCCGGGCACATGGCGGCACTTTGAGATGAGATATTGGCTTTCAAGCAAGAACCCACGGAACCTTTGCATGATATTTGGGGGCGGTTTAGCACAATGGTGAAAGAATGCCCAAACAATGATATGACCGAGGCGATGATTCAACAAACCTTATATCGGGGCATCAATACTACAAATCAATGCATAGTCAATCAATTGGCCAGGGGTAATTTCATGAAGTTGACTTATGACGAAGCTTGTGAGATTCTTGATGAGATGGCGGACACATCCTCTGCATGGCAAAGTAGGGCCAATGTTCCTCAAGGTGACCCTACGGTTATTCATTTGCATAAGGAACTACATGACCATGGATAGCCTATAGCGGAGTTGACTACTACTATGAACCAATTGGCTAAGGCACAGTTGCAACAAGTCCAAAACCCTCGCCAAGTGAATGCTATCGAAAGTGTTAATCTGCTTACCAACAAGAGAAGGCAAAGAAGGCAACAAAATCAAGGGAATTCTTAGCAATTTGGTGATGATTGTGATGGGTTTCATAATGATGGCTATGATGAGCAAAATGAAGAGGTACAGTATTTTAACAACTATCAAGGCAATAGAGGCAACTCTTCAAACCAACAATGGCGACCCCGAGAAAATTGGGGCAATCAACAACAAGGTGGTGGTAATTGGAACAATAACAACCATGGTGGTAATTGGGGGAACATCAATCAAGGCAACCAAGGGTAGTGGAATGGTAATAACAACAATTGGAACAACAATGGTCAAGGCAATTGGAACAACAATGGAAACCAAGGCAATCGGGGGCAAGGCTTTCAAAGGCCCCCGATGTACCAACAACCGAACAATCCGCCTCCATTTCAATCTCAAGGATCTAGTTCTTCTGGTAATGATATGGGAAGAATAGAAATGATGTTCGAACAAATGATGAAGAAGAACCAACATTTCGATGCTCAATTGGCTTCCCACAATACCTCTATCCGGAACTTAGAGGTGCAAATAGGCCAAATCTCTCAATCATTGAATACTCGCCCGAAGGGTGCTCTACCAAGTGATACGGTAGTGAACCCAAAGGGTGGGAACAATCAAGTCATGGCGGTTACAACACGAAGTGGGAGAGGCGGTGACGTGAATGCCTTGAAACAAAAGCAAGTTGTTGATGATGATGTTGAGTTGCAAGAAAATGTGGTTCCTTTGGTAGTTGAAGATGTGGTTGATGACAACGTGAACAATGAAGTGAGGATTGACATTAATGAAACCAAGGTGGAAACTCAAGAGGACGTGAACCCGTCTAGGGAGCACATAATTGACATGCCGGAGCCGGTTGTGCCAAAAGCCAAGGCACCTTTTCCTAGACCACCTCTCCCCTATCCTCAAAGGCTAGCCAAGCAGAAAAGTGAGAATCAATTCAAAAAGTTCATTGACATGATGAAGAGCTTATCCATCAACGTGCCTTTGGTGGAGGCTTTGGAGCAAATGCCTGGTTATGCTAAATTCATGAAAGATTTTGTTACAAAGAAAAGATCAATGGACTGTGAAACTATCAAGATGACCCACCAAGTTAGTGCCATAGTACATTCAATGGCCCCAAAATTAGAGGATCCTGGTGCTTTTACTATCCCCTGCACTATTTGTAGTGCAGACTTTGCCAAAGCTTTATGTGATCTTGGGGCAAGAATCAATTTAATGCCCTTCTCAGTTTTCAAGACCCTGGGTATTGGGCCACCAAGGCCAACTTCCATGAGATTACAGATGGAAGATAGATCAATGAAGCGACCTTTGGGCATAGTTGATGATGTGCTTGTCCGGGTGGATAAATTTATCCTGCCGGCGGACTTTGTGATTTTGGATTGTGAGGTGGACTATGAGGTCCCAATTATTCTAGGGAGAACTTTCCTTGCAACGGAGAAGGCATTGGTTGATGTTGAAGCGGGTGAACTAACTTTCTGAGTGGGTGATGAGAAGGTCGTCTTCCATGTTTGCAAATCCATGAAGCAACCCAATAGCACTGAGATGTGCTATATTGTGGACATTGTCACAGATGTGATCGTGGATGACACAAGTTCTATGATTAACGTGGAGGATCCCCTTGAGGCCGTGCTATTAAATCTTGATGTTAATGATGATGCAAGTAGAGTGGAGTGTGTCAATGCCTTACATGGGATGGGCTCTTATTCCTATGAGCCAAGAAAATTGTCTTTGGATCTTGAAAATTGGAAAACTGCACCAACCAAACCATCAATTGAGGAGCCACCGGTGTTGGAGTTGAAGCCACTTCCTCCACACCTCAGGTATGAATTCTTGGGCTCTAATTCAACTTTACCAGTTATTCTTTCTTCTTGCCTTACTAACATGCAGGTTGAGGCCACTTTGGCGGTGCTTCAAAGGCGAAAAAGGGCAATTGGATGGACTCTGGCGGATATTCGGGGAATAAGCCCCACATTTTGCATGCACAAGATTATTTTGGAGGATGATGCAAGGCCCTACTTGGAACATCAAAGGAGGCTCAATGAGGCAATGCAAGAAGTGGTGAAGAAAGAAGTGATCAAGTGGCTAGATGCAGGTGTGGTGTATCCAATCTCCGATAGCTCATGGACTTCTCTGGTGCAATGTGTGCCGAAGAAAGGTGGGATGACTGTGGTGACAAATGACAACAATGAACTTATTCCCACTCGGACGGTTACCGGATGGCGGGTATGCATGGACTACCGGAAGCTAAACAAGGTGACCCGTAAGGATCATTTCCCTTTGCCATTCCTTGACCAAATGCTTGATCGCCTTGCGGGGCGAGCCTTTTATTGCTTTTTGGATGGATATTCGGGTTATAATCAAATCTTAATTGCTCCGGAGGACCAAGAGAAGACCACATTCACCTGCCCATATGGTACATTTGCTTTTTCTCGGATGCCGTTCGGGTTGTGCAATGCTCCGGCGACCTTCCAACGATGCATGATGGCTATTTTCACCGACATGGTGGAAGACATTTTGGAGGTCTTTATGGATGATTTTAGTGTGGTTGGTGATTCATTTGAAGAGTGTTTGGGAAATTTGGATAGAGTCTTGGCCCGATGTGAAGACACAAATCTCGTTCTCAATTGGGAAAAATGCCACTTCATGGTTGAAGAGGGCATAGTGTTGGGTCACAAAATTTCTAAGCATGGGATTGAAGTAGATAAAGCCAAGATTGAGGTGATTTCAAGGCTTCCTCCCCCCACTTCTGTCAAAGGGGTGAGAAGTTTCCTTGGGCATGCGGGGTTCTACCGGCGATTTATCAAGGATTTTTTGAAGGTTGTGAATCCCCTTTGCAAGTTGCTAGAGAAAGATGCTAAGTTTGTGTTTGATGAGAAATGCATGGAGGCCTTTGAACTTCTTAAGCACAAGTTGACCACCACCCCGATCATTACCGCACCCAATTGGAGCTTGCCTTTCGAGCTCATGTGCGATGCAAGTGACGTTGCAGTTGGGGCAGTGGTAGGTCAAAGAGTGAACAAAATGTTTCATCCCGTGTACTATGCAAGCAAGACTATGAATGAAGCTCAACAGAACTACACGGTGACGGAGAAGGAATTGTTGGCTATTGTGTTCGCCATGGAAAAATTTCGGCCATATCTTATGGGGGCCAAAGTCATAGTGCACACCGACCATGCCGCCCTTAGGTATTTGATGACCAAGAAAGACTCCAAGGCAAGGTTGATGAGATGGGTATTACTTCTTCAAGAGTTTGATTTGGAAATAGTGGACCGGAAAGGTAGTGAGAACCAAGTTGCGGATCATTTGTCCCGCTTGGAGGAGGAAGGAAGGCCGTGTGATGGCTTGGAGATTAATGATACATTCCCCGATGAGCAACTACTTTCTGTGTCAATGTGTGATATGCCATGGTTTGCGGATATTGCTAATTTCATTGTGACTGGCATCATCCCGTGTGAGCTCTCTTCTAACCAAAGGAAGAAGCTCAAACGGGATAGTCTGGACTTCTATTGGGATGAGCCATACTTGTTTAAGATTTGCACTGATGGTGTGATTCGAAGGTGCGTCTCGGAGGAAGAGCAAGTAAGTATTTTGGAGGCTTGTCATTCCTCCCCTTATGGTGGCCATCATGGAGGGGTGAGGACGGCTTTGAAAGTTCTGAGTTGTGGTTTTTATTGGCCAACCTTGTTCAAAGATGCAAGTGATCTAGTGAAAAGATGTGATCAATGTCAATGAGCGGGCGGGATGATGAGATGCCTCTAAACACAGTTCTTGAAGTTGATGTCTTCGATGTATGGGGTATCGTTTTTATGGGCCCTTTTGTAAGCTTGTGTGGAAACACCTACATTCTTGTGGCGGTTGATTATGTGTCAAAATGGGTCGAGGCCGTGGCCTTGCCCAACAATGAAGCTAGGAGTGTGGTGGCATTTCTGAAGAAGAGTATTTTCACAAGGTTTGGTACACCTCGGGCAATCATTAGTGATGGAGGATCGCATTTTTATAATAGAGCTTTTGATGCCTTGCTTTCCAAGTATGGTGTCAACCACAAAGTCTCTACGCCTTATCATCATTAAGCAAGTGGCTAGGTGGAAGTGTCTAACAGGGAGATCAAGAGCATTTTGTCCAAAACTGTTAATGCCAATAGGACTGATTGGTCTAAAAAGTTAGATGATGCTCTATGGGCTTATCGGACCGCTTACAAGACCCCAATTGGTATGTCGCCATACCGGTTCGTGTTTGGGAAAGCATGTCATTTACCAGTGGAGTTGGAGCATAAGGCCATGTGGGCCTTGAAGAAGCTTAATCTTGAGTGGGATTTGCGGCTAATCTTCATGTTGAACAACTCAATGAACTTGATGAATTCCGGTTCCATGCATACTCTAGTTCGTCCTTGCATAAGGACAAGATGAAGTACCTTCATGATAAATATGCTCGTGGAAAGGAGTTCAAAGTTGGTGATTTGGTGCTCTTATTCAACTCTCGTCTAAGGTTGTTTCCGGGAAAGCTGAAATCAAAGTGGAGTGGACCATTTAAAGTTGTGTGTGTGACCCCGTTTGGTGCTCTTGATTTGAAGAACAAAAGTGGTGAAGTCTTTAGAGTAAATGGGCACCGTGTCAAGCATTATCTTGGGAAGTTTGATGATGGCCATGTGGTGGGTGTTGTTCATTTCAAATGATGTGATGGTAACCCGCGTCGTGCCGCGACATTAAATCAGGCGCTTCTTGGGAGGCAACCCATGTATTTTTCTTTTTGTTTTCTTTGATTTTCTTTGTAGTATAGGATTGATTTTTGGGCTAACTGGTTGTGAGATGTTGCAGGATTGAGTTGATGCAGTGCAGGACATAATTGAAAAAAATTGCACAGTTCTGAAGTTGCCAGTACGGCCACACTACACTTTGTGCGGTCCGCACTGGCAAAGGGTGACAAAATTGCTCTCTGAAGTTTGCCACCGCGGCCGCGATTGATTTGGTTCGGTCCATGGTGGACCACCGCGGTCGCGGTCCATTGTGTGAGGACCGCGGTGGGTTACTAAGTTGGAACTGATCATAATAGACCAGTGCGGACCACGGTCCATTTTGTGCGGCCGCACTGGTAGGTGAGAATGGGCCCCAGGGGTTTCTCTATAAATAGACCCCAAGGGCCTCCTTTTATCCTTTTCAAACCCTAAACTCTCAGAGCCCCCTTTTACTGTTCATCTTGAGCATTTTCATCGTAACTCTTGCTTGACATTGATTAGTTGCACTTCATCTCATTATCTGGTAACATTTCACTCAATTCATCTTTGTTTAATTGTGTAATTTTATTTTATTTGCATATTCCTTAACTTATAGTTCTTCTTCTCCCCATATTTCTCTAATTGTTAGATTAGGTTAGTTTAAATGGCAATTTTTGTGACTTGGTGAGTATAATGGACTGGGTAATTGAGTAGGGACCCTAATTAGGTGAAAATTTGAACTAATTAGCTAATTCTTGAACCCTAACTCGGTGCCATTTCTGGGCACGTAGCGCGGACCGCGGTCATTTCTGTGCGGTCCGCGGTGCCATCTTGTGTCCAAGTGACCTTTGCCCAGTGCGTCCGCACTATATTTTGTACGGTCCTTATTGGCCCAGTGCGGCCGCGGTTGGTTTTGTGCGGACCGCACTGGTGGGATTCAGAGAGTTTGTTTTTGGAACTCTATACCTGTGCGGACCGCGGTCATTCTTGTGCGGTCCGTTGTGGCCTCAATGCGGCTGCACTACCATTTTGTGCGGTCCGCACTAGGCACTTTCTGCAACACTGTGAATCTGTATGCAATTTGTCTGCTGCAATAACTTGAACTCCTGGATTGATACTAACAACTATTTGAATTGTGTTTGCAGACAGTGGTGAGAAAAGGCTCAAAACAACCGGGAAAAGGAGAACCCTCCCGGGGAGGGAAGAAGAAGATGGTAAAACTCACTCCCCGTGCTCGGGAGAACATAAAAAAGCCCAGAAAGCTCATTAAAGCTGCAGACAGAGCTGCTTCGCATTCCTCGGGGAGTGAGTACCAACCGTCACAGGACATGTCTTCAGACTTCGTGCCAAAGTATGTTGAAGACTGGCCGGAGAGGTTTAGGCTAAGAGATACCCCTCCACCACCAGCCACTGCCCAAGCACCAGAGCATGTTCCCACTGAGTCGTCTGAGGGCTCAGCAGCCGGCAGTGGTGATTACTCCACCTCTCCCACAGCTTCAGTATCCAGGGAGGGTGCATACGGAGGTGAGGAGGAAGTACAAGGGGATGAGGAGATAGCTGAGGGTGGTGAGCCTCAGGTGGGAGGCATTGCCCGAACTAGAAAGCCTGAGGTTTGGAGAGATAGGTTCGTGAGTGAGGTAGCGTACCACAAGTTTAGGGAGTGGTGGCCGGTGAGAAAGTTGATATCGGAGTGGAGTTTCATTGACAGAGATTTATTACCCCACAACCCTGACGTGCAGAGACAGTTCAGAACTAGAGTGGGTTGGGAGTACTTCTTAGATGACTGTGTAGATGCTAATGAACATATGGTCAAGGAATTCTACTGCAATGTAGCCCACATAAAAAAGGGCTCCAAAGTGACCAAAATTCGCAACAAGACAGTGGTGTTGTTTGATGGAAAATCCCTCAATGAGTACTTGGGCTTCAATGCGGAGGATGAGACTCTGTATATGGCGAAGTTGGAGATGGGCGAGGAGGTCCGCCCATGGTTAGCTCAGTACCTGGCAATCCCAGGTACCGTTCCTGATTAATTGACTGCTGGGGTAAAGATATTGAGGAGGACCCTGAACATTGAGGCTAGAGGCTGGGAGACCTTTGTTTGCAGCCGGTTGGACCCTACTACACATGATCAGACCCTTCCTCTCCATCGGGCTGTGTTGGTTGCTTCAATTATGGCGGGATACCCCATAAATGTGGGGAATGTGATGTCCCGCATTATCTCGTTAGTGGGAATGGAGCATGACCGGAACTACCCCTTTCCTATCACTCTCACCATGTATTTTCGGGACCTGAAGGTGGACAAGAAACCCTAAGACGTCAAGGTCAAGGAGACAGCCCCGTTCTCCTGGTACAGTTTGAAGGGGAATGACAACCTCAAGGACAAGAACTACAAAGCCCCTACTTCTGCTCCAACTGGCCAGTCTGAATAGCCAGTTGTAGTAGAGGTCCCTGTTGAGCCCACTTCCATTGCTGCTGATATGCCTCCCGGACCTTCCACTTCTGCAGCCATTCCTCATGGTCCTTCCACATCAGCAGGCCCGGAGATTCCATCTAGCCGGGCTCATCCCATCACTGCCTACCGACTGAGCCAGGCCCTTGCCAGTATCAACAACTGGATTTCCACAGCGTCATCTAAGTTGTCCACATTATCTGCTACTGTAGCAGCTCAGTCAGCTCCCCCAGCCCCACAGATCCCACAATCAATAGAGGATGCTTTGAAGGAAATTCTTGAGAACCAGAAGAAAATCCTCGATACTCAGGATGCATTGACAAAGGCAGTGGATTCACATAGCAAGGTTCTCAAGGAGCTTGCTAAGGAGCATAGGAAGCTGCGGAAGACACGGGCCTCCAAGGAGTCCGTAAAGGAGCTGCGGGCAGATGTTGATAGATTGAAGGCAGACCAGCTGCCTTTGGACTTGTTGCTTGATGATCCTGTCCCAGTAGCTCATCCACAGCAGGAGCAGCCCAGAGGTCTCTAAAGAGGAGGAGGACGATCCCTGGAGCAGATGATGCCATCATCCAGTTGGCGGACCTAGCAGAGGCTTCCTGCAGTCAGCCACAGGATGTACCAGATCCAGCGCCTGTCCAGGTCTAGGCCCAGGTCCCAGCAGCTGAGGAGCAGACCACCGGGGACCAGTCTGAGGTCCCCGAGCACACAGAGGACCCAGGGACCACCCGTGATCCTATGCAGACAGACACGGCTTAGGGAGCCCTCTATATCCTTTTTCTATCTTTTTGGTGCTTATTTGGACTAGTTGGCATTGGGGACAATGCCAGCTTTTATTCGAGGGGGTGCGCCCTTCATTTTTGGATGACTGTATATATTGATACATTTTATGCTTTCTTGATTTTCATTTGGTCTGTATATAATTTTACATTTAGCTACTTTTATTGCACTTTTTATCTTTCCTTTGGTCTGTATATAAAGTTACATTTCTTTGTATATATTCATCCCGTCTATTGCATATATTCAAACCCCCTCTTGTATATATTTATTCTATTTTCCGCAAAAAAAAAAAATCATTTTTAGCTTCTTATTTGTGATTCGTAGCTTCTTATTTATGAAATTTGCAATAAGCCTTTGGTTTTCTTAATGCCACGGTTCTTTCCAAAGGTGGAGTGTTGTGTGAACCGGGTGGCTCTTCCCAATGATAGATGGCGTGACAACCTTCTTAAGGGTTTGAGTCCGTTTTTCTTTTTGTTTTTTTAGTAGTTTGTAGTTAAGGGTACCTCAAGCAAAGCTTCACTTGGGCCTAGCACATTTGCCTTTGATCTTATGGTCAAAAACAAATTGTTGTGTTTAGGATGGTGAAAGTCGTGGCCTTGAGACTCTTGTGTTGACCGATAATCATCAAGTGGTTTTTTGGGACCATTGTGTGCTCAAATCGTATCTAAAGTTGTTGTGGGCCCCCGACTCTATGTCTTTAGCAATCCCTTAGCTTGTGTGGTGAGTAATTGAATTGCAAGTCAAAGTCCCGAGCCACTGGTCTAGAACTTGCCCTGAATGTTTGTTGAGGCGAAATCCTAAGTGAATTTTGACTTGAGACGTGATTATAGGCTCTCCTTGATCCAAATGATAGATTGAACAATTCCATAGCCTACCAATGATAAGATCCCTAGTTAACCCTTTTGAGCCTTAGACCTTTTTTCTTTCAAGAACCATGATACAAGCCTATACCCGTTCTAAAAGATACCCTTTCTTGGCACCCAAATCTTTCCTTTAGCACATGGCAAAAGTATAAGTTTGGGGGGAGAGACGAAGAGTGCAACAAAGTGGTAAAAAGGCACAAAAGTGAAGAAAATGAAAGGCAATGAGAAAGAAGAAAAGCAAAAAAAAAAAGACAAAAAGAAAATTCAACGTGAAAAAGAATAAAAAGGGATTCAAGAAAAGCAATGAAAAAGAAAGAAAGGTGTGGAAAGTTGAAAAAGGAGAAAAGGTTTGAAATGCATAAGAAAGAGTGACAATGTGTCTCTCTAACCCCTTAGAAAGAGGTGAAATGACTCAAAGAGTCGAGTGAATTGTGCCAAATGAATCAAAAGAAGTGCTTAAGGGAAGATGGAACCCACTTGAACAAAAACATGACCTACCCTAAACCAAAAGCCTTCACAATGACTCCACAAAAGCCCTATATGATCTTGAGTTGAATGAAGCTTACATTAGTGGATACTTACATAAGGGGCAAGCATATGGTACCTAGAGCCGGACTTGTGACCTTTCCTTGAGAGAGATGAGTGAATTTCCATTAACCTCGTTTTGTCTGCCACTATTCTAAAGGTGAGGTTTGCTTAGGGAGAGTTGAGGATGTGTGAGTTTGGGTTCCACAATGACCAAAGTAATTGAAAGAGTTCTTTGATGTGTTGAGTCAACTCTTCATGCTCTTGTGTCGCACTTGATCCATGGTTTTTCAAAGGTTAAATGTTGATAATGATTCATTTGTATTGAGGGCAATTGTTAATCCCAAT
>NW_017679181.1:0-18016 GCF_001879085.1 Nicotiana attenuata
TGAATAAGATACAAATTCTACATCAAATCCCAAACCCGGCAAAAAATGACACCCGGGCCCGCACCTCGGAACCTGACAAAACTGACAAAATCCAACAACCCATTCAATTACGAGTCCAAACATACTAGTTTCACTTAAATCCGACTCTGAATCGGTAAGAAGAAAAACAACGCTCCTGAATAATGCCCTACGCGATCGCATAAGTCCTTTCGTGATTGCGTTATAGACAACTGACTTAACTACGCATTCACGGAAATAACCTCGTGAACGTGAAGAGATAACCATCACTACCTTAGATCAGACCCAAACACAACGCGAACGCATTCTCCACTCCGCGAACGCGATGCTTAACTTCCACCACATATGCAAATGCGGACCATCTCTTGCGAATGCGAAGAAGAAGTATTAGCCTTCCCCACTTTTCCCTTACGATATCGCACCACTAAGTCCACGATTGCGATGAAGAAATGCGACACCAGAACACAACAGTGAAAATGAAGGAGAAAGGATCCAAAATCAATCTGAAACATGCCCGAGCCCCTTGGGACCACGTCCAAACATACCAACAAGACCCATAACATAACACGGATATACTCGAGGCCTCAAAATACACACAACAACATCGAACAACGAATCACACCTAAATCCAAAATCAATGAACTTGAAACTTGAAACTTCCACAACCGATGCCGAAACCTATCAAATCTCGTCTGATTGACCTCGAATTTTGCACAAAAGTCACATTTGACATTACAGACCTGCTCCAACTTTCGTAATCAATATCCGACCCCAATATCAAAAAGTCCACTCCTTGTCAAACTTTCCAAAATTCCAACTTTCGCCATTTCAAGCCAAATTCTACTACGGACCTCCAAATCGCAATTCAGACGCGCTCCTAAGTCCAAAATAATCCAACAGAGCTAGCGGAACCATCAGAAATCCAATCCCAGGTCAAATATTAAAAAGTCAATCTTGGTCAAACCTTTTAAATTTTAAAGCTTCTATCTCAGAATCATTCTTCCAAATCAATTCCGAATAACGTGAAAACCAAAACCGACGATTCACATAAGTCATAATGCATCATATGGAGATACTCATGCCCGAGAACTAGCGAGCGGAATGCAAATGCTCAAAACGACTGGTCGGGTCGTTACATCCTTCCCTACTTAAACGTACGTTCGTCCTCGAACGTGCCCCGAGTTGTTCTCAAAGCCATCAAACCGCAGTGTAACCTTACCATGCACATACCCGGGGGTGATCCCACGTCACCCATTCCCATAGGTCTGATAACACCACATAACTGAAATTCCTTCATCCAACCTAGCCCATAAGCCTTAGAATCCAATTTCCACATCCGAAATTTTCTATAAGGTCAGAATCTTGCATCCATACACTGTATAAGTCTGAACAAGCTGTATCAAGCCTTATTTGTAACGCAAGATGAAATCACATGATATACCCCAAAACTCAAATACTCATAGCGATAACTTCTAATCACAGTAGCTGCTCAAAACAACCCAATACCGGTGATAAACCTCTTATCAAAAAAAGCCTCGTTCTAACACCTTCATATACTGCCAATGATGAAAGAAACATGCAGAAACTCATAACCATACATCACAATAACAAGTTGTGGGACTCCCTCTCCTTTGATAGGAACTATAGCAAATTTCTAAGCCGACTTTCGATATCATTCTTCCAACCATGCAGTAATCAGTTCCGATAGTATTTATTCTAGGTCCATGACCCCATCTCATCCAACACAACCACTCTAGTGACATGACATCAAAACAATCTAAAGCCGCAACTCGTGTAATCCGTGCACCAATAAGCAACATTCCAAATGTACTCAAACATGGAAAATGACATCAGAGAAGAGAACTGTCCCGCAAGATCAACGAGTATCACCACAACGCAATGCTAAGAACTCATCACAAATCTAACACAAAGGATCATGCCACAATAAAACTCCGCTACAATGCATGGCCCCATCCAACCACTAGTCCATGGCATATGCCTCAAGCCACCTTGCTCAAAATCAACAACCATGCGCGATTCGACATCAAGTTCCCAAAGTGAATTACGATAATCACAGAGAAGCAAATGAGGCAATTCCACACAAGCCCGAAAGAACATAACCGATGCGCAATCAATCATGCAACACCCAAATACCCATCTCGCTTAAATTCCGCTGTGAAGCCCAAATGGAACCATACCATATGTGCATATGACCAACGAATCACAACCCCTCATAGCATGGAAGAGTAACACATAGATATATCCGATACGAATAAAATTAACTCTAACCAAATGGCACATATCTCAACAATAGCAATATGGAGCCAACCAATCCGGTGTAGAATACACATCGAAATTGGGCCTACTAATGGACCCCCAAATCAGCTCTAGTCACCCACAAATAGATGAATAACACTCTGAAAGTCCACAATGACTGAATCATAACACATACTATCATCTGGATAGCTTTGCCCACATCTTCACAGTCCACAACCACGAAATAACTTGTTTATGAGAACTCCCAGTCTCCAGATCCATAGAATATACGAATCACCATATCTGATCTCAACTCCTTCGCCTGAATGTTTAATACATCTCATACACGTGATCATCCCATGCGGAATACTTGTATAATTCTTCCGTGCCTCATGGCAAAATTGAATATCAACTAGGAGAGTGCCGCAATACCAATGAAGTATCTATAAATAAAAGAACATTGCCTCTTAAAAAATGTACACTATAATCAAACCATACCAAATAGTAATATCATTTACCTAGTCATCTGAAACCGTCCATGCTGCTTAAGAATTTTATGATCTTCCCTTCAAAACGGAATTGTGACCTTGCTCATGCAAATCTCCATCCCACACAACACACCACATATACCATGCCATCATATGAAAAATACGAGAACTTCATAATCCACTCCGACTCACAAGCAACTACATACTCAATTAGCCAAGGACCTTCCATTTGATTTCATCCAGGAGAAAATCACTATACATCACATGCTCATCACGCCAGTAGGGAATATACTCCTCGAACCGTGGCAGAAACCATTGAGAAATTTTTGAAACGCATTTGCACATAATCAAGCCATCAGATCTAATTCTCTCTAACTCAACCAAGCCACTCAGGTCACCAAAAACCCAAGAGCATCACCATGAGACACCTATAGAGACTAGCCACATCATAAGCACCTAAAGAACCGATTATATCCATTAATGTGCAGGTCCAACCTACTACCAACTTGTCCTAATTCTTCGAGTTCCTTCTGAATTGCCTTCAAATTGATACTTTTCCTTGCTAGAGCACTACTAACCTTAACCAAAATTTTCCCCATGAACTTTAGCATAGAACCACACTGCCCTAAGGCTTATAAGCTGCTGAATGCTCTCTTAAGCACCCCAAAAGTACCATAACTGAGACACTTACTCTGAAGAGACCTTCTGCGAATCTAAAGCCATTTTCTTCACCTTTCTAATACTGAAATATATACTCCATAATGATATAGAGATACTGCGAGTCTCGACATAATGATATAGAGATACTGCGAGTCTAATACCAATCTGTCACGACCCAAAATCCACTAGTCGTGATGGTACCTAACCCAACCCGCTAGGTAAACCAAGTAATCACTATCCAATTTCAATAATATTAATAAGACAATTAAATAAAGGAATTATCTAAATCTTATACATTTCCCAAGGACTGGTTGTACAAATCATGAGCTACTAAGAATAGATATTACAAAGCTGATATGAAGTAAATACATCATCTGTTTGAAAAGTACATAAATAGAGTTCTATAATTCTAAGGCTACTATGAACAAGAGGCAGCTACAACAGGGACGCAGGTACATCTTCCAATTCAACTCCCATCGAACATAGCAACGTCGACATCCGAAATTTGCACGAAATCCAGGAAGTGTAGTATGAGTAAAACCGACCCCATGTACTCAAAAAGTAAAACACCTAAACTTAGGTTGAAGGCAGTGACGAGCTGGAACATAGGTCGGGCCCAACACCAATGTCCGATAACAATTCATAACAATGTAAAGCATATAAGTAAGGAAGTAACTGAGAGATAAAGTGTCAGCTTTTCCACAGTTTTCCCAAAATAGTCCCGCCTTTCAAGAGTATCAGTGAAAACCCAAATTCTTTACTAAAAATATCGTGAAATATAAGATAGTTTGAAAAACTGTATTTTTCTTTTCCAAAACTCCCTTTCACAATAATTAAGATGTTTCGTTTTCTTTCCAGATAGCAAGTGTGAGATACCTCTCTATGACCACATATCAATGTGTGTAAAATGTCATGAAAGACGTGATACCGTACAACATGAGGAAAATGTGTCTCTATGCATGCATGTCATATATGTATGCCAATGTCATGTACCTCAGAGATGAATCATGTACTCATACTCTCAGAGTACTCAACCTCGCTGTATCATACCTTCCACTCATCATAATCAACCACTCGGTACCGAGGAAACCAGGCCAATCTAGCCTCATGGAGAAGATCCATCTCCATACCAAGGGAAAATCCATCCCTGAATATAATCAGTCGCACCCTTTGTGGGTGTGCAGAATCCGGAGGGGCTCCTACGGCCCAAGCGCTATAACAAGCCAATCATGACATAAATCAATCAGGCCCTCGCCTTACTCAGTAACAAATAAAAGATGTTGCTGCGTGCAGCCCGATCCCAAAATTGTCACTCATAATCAGGCTCTCGACCTCACTCAGTCATCAGTCTCTCCAGTCTCAACCACGGGCTCACAATGTCAAGAAAACTGACTCGGAATAATGATATGATGTACCAGTAAGTAACAACTAAGACTGAGATATGATAAGAATGTATGGATGTGATTGAGTACAAAATATCAATGAAATCAATGAGGTGACAGCAAGAAACGACCGCTAGGAGTCCCAACAAAATCAGCATAAAACCTACACATGATATCTAGCATGATGTATAGCTCAATTACTTTATCACATGGTGAAAAAATCAAATATCAACAAAGTGGGCCACTAAACAGTGCCCTGGAAACAACAGAGTCACAAATCACAGGGTGCACGCCCACACGCCCGTCACCTAGCATGTGCGTCACCTCTACATCAATCACATAGCACATAGTTTGGGGTTTCATACCCTCGGCACTAAGTTTAGAAGAGTTACTTATCTTAAATAAGCCAATTCCGACACCGAGCAAGCCAAGCGATGCTCCAAAAATGCCATCATGCGCGTAGCGACCTTCGAACGGTCCAAAACTAGCTAAAAGCAACCCAAATACATCAGATAAAGCCCAAGGAAACAATTACAAATGATAAAGATTGATTTCTACATTAAATCCCAAACCCGGCCAAAAATCACACCCGGGCACGCACCTCGGAACCCGACAAAACTTACAAAACTTGACAACCCATTCAATTACGAGTCCAACCATACTAGTTTCACTTAAATTTGACTCCGAATCGGTGTTCAAAACTCAAAAATTTATATTATGAAACATTAGACAAAAACCCCCAATTTCCTCTTTAAAATTCATCAACCAAAAGCTAAAATCGAAGACAGATTCATGAACTATAGCCAAAACCGAGTAGAGAACACTTACCCCAATTTATATGGTGAAAATTGCTTCAAGAATCGCCTTAATCCGAACTCCATAGCACCCAAAATGCAAAAATGGCTGAAACCCTCGAAATAGAGTACTTATAACCACTGGGCAACTTAATGCATCGCGATTGGGGAAGTACCATCGCGATTGTGAAGAAGAAAAACAACGCTCCTGAATAATGCCATACGCGATCGCATTAGTCCTCTCGCGATCGCGTTATAAACAACTGATTGAACTACGCGTTCGCGGAAATAACCTCGCAAACGTGAAGAGATAACCATCACTGCCTCAGCTCAGACCCAAACACAACGCGAACGCGTTCTCCACTCCGCGAATGCGATGCTTAACTGCCACCACATATGCGAACGCGGACCATCTCTAGCGAACGCGATGAAGAAGAAATAGCCTGCACCACTTTTCCCTTACGCGATCGCACCACTAAGTCCGCGATCGCGATGAAGAAATGCTACACCAGAACACAACAGAACACAGTAGTGAAAAATGAAGGAGAAATGATCCGAAATTAATTTGATACACGCCCGAGCCCCTTTGGACCATGTCCAAACATACCAACAAGACCCATAACATAACATGGACTTACTCGAGGCCTTAAAACACACATAACAACATCGAAACGATGAATCACACCTAAATCTAATATCAATGAACTTGAAACCTCAAGCTTCCACAACCGATGCCAAAACCTATCAAATCTAGTCCGATTGACCTCAAATCTTGCACACAAGTCACATTTGACATTACGGACCTGATCCAACTTTCAGAATCAAAATCCGACCCCGATATCAAAAATTCCACTCCAGGTTAAACTTTCCAAAATTCCAACTTTCACCATTTCAAGCCAAATTCTACTACGGACCTCCAAATCACAATCCGGACATGCTCCTAAGTCCAAAATCACCCAATGGAGCTAACAGAACCATCAGAAATCCAATTCGAGGTCAAATACTAAAAAGTCAAACTTGGTCAAAACTTTCACATTCTAAATCTTCTAGCTCAGAATTATTTTTTCAAATCAATTCCGAATATCCTGAAAACCAAAACCAATGATTCACATAAGTCATAATGCATCGTACAAAGCTACTCATGCCCGAGAACTAGCGAGCAGAGTGCAAATGCTCAAAATGACTGGTCGGGTCGTTACAACGCCGAATCACTTGTTCGAAAGGTAATCGGAGCCTGGTATTACTGGGTTGATATGGAAAAAGATGCAAAGGAATTTGTGCAAAAATGTGATAAATGACAAAGATATGCTCCAATGATTCATCAGCCGGGGGAGTTGCTACATTCGGTCTTATCCCTATGGCTGTTCATGAAATGGGGAATGGACATCGTTGGTCCTCTTCCATCGTCACCAGGTAAAGCTTAATTTGTTTTGATTATGAATAACTACTTCTCTAAGTGGGTTGAAGCACAGACCTACCAAAAAGTCAGGGAAAAAGCGGTCATCGACTTTATTTGGGACCACATCGTCGGTGTCACATGACAAGAAGTGCCCTACTGGGCTAGGTGGTTTCAATTCTGGGTCGGTGACCAAGAGGCGATTTTTAACCGGTAGTCGTTCAAGAATACACCCTTGAACAAACCGCCGATCTCAGTGGTATCCGGTTAGATGCGAATTGATGTCGAGAATACATATGCACAATTAATCGACACCTCCTATACCAAGTTAAGAAGGACTGCAAATTGGGTTGACAAGCCACATGGTGGTGCCCTCGCTTGAAGGAATCAATACGTATCTTGAGAGCTAAGAAATTTGTGATGAGAAAGGGCGCAGATTCGTTTCTTCTATAAGGCGGGCCTTTTTCAGTCGGCAATCTTCCATAACACTTGTACTTTATTCCCTTCTACGGTTGCCTACATCTAGGTGCGCGTGGTTCCTCAGATGCATCACTCTAGAACGCCAATTCACTGTAACTCATAACGGCCTTAAGCTCTGCACTATGAGGTACCAAGTGCAACGTGACCCTTGCTCACCAGCCTACGCTATCACTACTGACCATCGTTTCGTCGAGAGGATCGTGATCCTCCTTAGATTTTTTTTGTAAGCAAAATCGAAGGGACAACCCTATCCTTACCTCGCATTCATCAGAGCTTTTTCACCAGTGTCGTCTGTTACAGCTCAAGGTCCGAGGAAGTGGGTTATTCTGTAACGGTATGTGTGGTGTGACTACAACAAGGTCCATACTAAACCTTGCAGCAGGTTATTGCCGCATCGCCCGAGACCACAAGTGATGGTAGACCTCTCGAGGTCAGGGCTCGCTTCTCTCTGTCCGGAGAGTTCCATAGGTAACCGGATTTTCGGACCTAATCCCCACTTGAGTCAGGCTGAACCTCGTTCCCGAAAAATGGAATATGATCGTAAGTATTACTTGTCTTGAATGCCTAAATTTTATCTGTTTTTTTCACTTTCCTATCCTCTTCTCTATCTATAGTGTGTGTGGGGTTGGTTGTCCATGGAACACAAGGCGCTCTGTGGCCCCCAGTACCAGTCTTGACGGGGAGGTTTGGGTAGGAGTAAGAGTGGGTGCTAGAGATGGAGGTAAGAACCGTGCTAAAATGAAGGGGTTCGAGAATGGGCTCCGTCAGGAGGGGCCTTTAGTGAGGTGTGACAGAGGCCAAGCTGAAAGTGACTAGACCACTGGCCGAGTCACCAGGGAATATGTCAGTTGTGCAAGGTGGGGCATGAGGTCTGGGATCAAAAGGGGTGAACTAAGCCGGATGTTATGCTCTTCAGCAGCCCGAGGCTGAGGCTTCCGATGCATTATTACAGGTAACGTTGCTGGTTGTGATAGGAGATGCTTCAGTGTTATATGGAGTCCCGCTATAAGGGGTTACTAACACTATTCATTTCTTACTGTGTAGAAAGTGGTTTGCTTCGATTCCATGTGTGCTAACTCGCTCGTAAACCTTGGCTTCATGGGAATTACTCTTTTTTCCTCATGTGATTTGTACTTGGAGTTCGCCTTTCTAGTTGCACTAAGTATGTTAAGTGTCGACGAATTGAGCCGGGTGGTGATTCCATTGTGGTAGATCAAGTCCATCGTTCAAGTATAAGTTGTGAATTGGAGGTCTTGACACATCTCCTGATTAAGGTAGGAGTATAGCTCCTGTAGCTGATCATTTCCGCTCTGCCACCTTTCTGCCTTTTGGTATAAGTACAAGGTCTAGGATGGAGAAGATAAGAGACTAGGAGGGATGGTGATCCCTACCCCTCGTATAGCCCTCATATACGATACTTCCTTTTGGTATCGGGCGACTCGGGAACACACGAAAAAAACTAGTGCATGCCTTGAGGACATATGAATCCCCGTGGTATCCTAAACGTTGTTGGAGGTGGGAAGACGCATCACCCTTCCCCTGGTCATTCTAACTACCACTCGGCATAGATGGATTATTCATGCTTTTTAATATATAACGGCTAAGGGTATGAGAAAGGGCCTCGGCCGTATAGATTCGAAAAAAGAGAAGAGGAAGAGCGGTTGGTTTGGCATATTTGGCCTTCGTGTGTTGAGTTGCTACCGCGTGTGTGCCGTAGAGACGTGTGGCTACACTCACCTATTGGAGGAAATCTTGTGTCCCCACACGATCCTACTTGTTAGGCGTACAGTGGGAGCCTAAAGGCTGCTTCGCCTCGTTTTTTGACGAAGTCCACGAGCCAGAAAAGAGCTAAAGATGCTTTCTCTCGAGCTGGTGTAGAGACCAATGCTCGAGGCTTCTTCGAAGAGGGTGATATTTGCCGGAGGTTCCCCTAAAAAGATTTACTTGGGAACCTTATTTGACGAACCTTTTATAGACCTACGTGCCAACTTCGCTCGATACTCGCGCGCACAGGATATTTTAACTTATTTGCCATTGGGATGTTGGCACCGGGCACTCACCTCATATTCTATCCCCGCCGTAAGTCGTTATCGTGGCCTCTATTCGAGCCTGAAGTTGAAAGAGTTGACACGAAGGTACAGCAGTTAGCAACTTGCTTGAAAAGGGTTTAATTAGACCTGTGTTATGGCCCGTGGGGTGCGGGACGCCAGCGGTATTATTTGGTTGTGAGATTTGCTGATCGAGAGGAGTGAGAATGAGATCGAGGGGTCGATAGAAAGGTCATGTATTGGGAATGAATCTCTTCCGATGGTCTAATTTTGGTATGTTAAGGGTGAGACAATCGAATAGCACAAAGTCTCTCGGCTGCCTGGGCCGAGGAGTCGATGGATGATTTGTTCCCGTGGGTGTACCTCAGCTTCGGATGGAGCAAGGAAGTTATTTGATTTGATTCAAACAATATAACGATGTATGACTTTATGATGATAACCACGATCCGATGGATGCGAATTATGCTCGGGGGGCATCCCGATTGTACCGTTAATCAAAGTCCAAACTGTTGCGGCACTAACAGGCAATTATTTATCGGTTCATCGGCATTATCAAGTACCTGAGTCTCGCGTGGAGTATGTCACTTTGGGTTCTGGCGTATTGATACAAAAAGGCTGCCCCACACCGTACTTTTATGGAGTTGGTGCAATCCAGAGGTCTGATTCTTCAGGTCCGATGCTTGGTTGCGAGAGGACCCAGCCAAGATGGACGAGTTGAAAGTTGGATTGTTTGTTCAACGAAGGCCACCAGGCCCTTAACCTGCATTTGGGGCACTTAGGCTTGAAGTTTTCGAGGTGAGAGGATGGTTCTTTCTTCGATTGATGATATTTGAATATATGGGTCGTTCCACTTACCTCTTTTTAAGACTTTGCAGTTGTGCAGCCTGATGGAGGTGGTACTCATGTAACACAAATTTCTTCTCTAGATTGTTCTTCTTTATCTTTCAGAACTCTGAGGCTTCGGATCGCTATGGTGGCTAATTGTTTAAATGGCCAAGTTGCTTTGTGCTAAGTCGTGCTTAGTAGTTCTTGTGGGTAG
Organism: Nicotiana attenuata; assembly: GCF_001879085.1. Taxonomy (NCBI): domain Eukaryota; kingdom Viridiplantae; phylum Streptophyta; class Magnoliopsida; order Solanales; family Solanaceae; genus Nicotiana; species Nicotiana attenuata. The sequence goes on from NW_017679181.1 coordinate 10,562, forward strand.
GAGTTACAGCTAGGGACGCTAAGGCCGAGGGGGTTTCAGATGTGGTGTCAGCCGAGGGTATTAGTTGATGCGCGAAGTAATGAACTTTGAGAGAACATGTGATTCAAACTACAAGAAACTTTGTGCGTCCCCTAAAGAACAGCCATGAGCAAGACACTCTACAGAAGAGTCAGATTAGGTAGTTGGCGGCTTGTCTCGAGAGTGGAGGATTTGGCAAGGCATCTACTGCACTCGAGGTATGGGTCCTCGGGGCAGGGAGGGGGTTATTCTCATTCTATCGAACCCTCAAGTGTATTCGAGCACTGATGGTGTCTGACATGATCCCTCAGAGAGGAGATACTCAGCAACTCAGGATCTCGATCCCGGGTATTGGTTCGGATGAGTGTCGGAGAGACGAGCTTTTCAGAAGCTCAAGTACGCATGTGCCATTCTGACTACGGCAGCCGTGTTGGTTTTGCCCACAGCAGGATATCCACCAACTGCGCGTATATAACACGATCATCAAATTGTGATGCATCTCGTAATGGACACCTTCAATTTGTTGGAGCAGTAAGATGATTGTATAGAGAAGTCAACGAGGCCGAGGCTGAAAAGTTGAAGGGTTGTAATGGATATCTTTAGCCTCAAAAAAACTGAGGTAGTCCAAGAAGAGCTGGAGTGGCAGAGAATCTCAGGCTTCGGGGCCAGCAAAGGGAGAAAGTTTCACTCCTTCGGGCTTGATCAGCCTAGTAAGTCGGGACCAGGCCTGTTTGGAGAGTTAGTCTCTATCAAAGTACAGCTTATATATTAACTCTTATTATCCTATTGGATCTATGGAGAGTTAAGAGCGCTTGAGGTTGTCCAGATGGGTGGTGAGTAGCATGGACGCAAGGCGGCTAAGAAATGAATCTGGAAAGCAGGTTACCATCCGTACATGGGCTCGTGGGGATATCGGTACCGAGTGGATTTTATTCACGGAAGCGACAAAAGAGTCCCTGCAGTATTTGTTTCAATGCCGCAAAAGGAGTTGAATTAAAGGCACGACGCAACTGGTTGAATTGGAGGACCTAATGTTGAAGCCAACCTAATGAATATCAACGGGCATTCTTATAGGTCATGTGGAGGGAAAGGCAAATGGTGGTGGCCGATGCCCTTTTTGAAGTAGGAGTTTAGCCGTAGGGGCAAGTCTTGCTTATATTCGGCGGTGAGGAGACTGCTTGCTTTGGATGTTAGGCTTTTGGCCAATAATTCGTGAGGTTGGATGTTTCCTGAGCCCAGCCGTGTGTTAGCTTGCACAGTCGCTCATTCTTTATTATTGTAGCGTCTCCGAGATCGCGCAGTATGATGATCCCCATTTGGGGGTTGGTGTCCTTGAACACGGTGCAAACACGGAGGTTCCAAGCAGGTTACTAGGTGATGAATGGATTTTGATATTGCAGGTCGAGTTTTGTGTGCCTAATGTGGATGGTCTTCGAGAGTTGATTTTTAGAGGAGCCCATACTCCCCGGTACTTCTAATTCCATCCGGCGCCGCTAAGATGTATCATGCTTTTACAGTAGAATTATTAGGTGGAGTGATAATATGAAGAAGGCAATCGTTGCATATGTGGCTCGGTGTTTGAATTGTCAGCAGGTTAATACGAGCATCAGAGGACCTGGTGGTTTGTTCTAGAAGATGAGATCCCTGAGTGGAAAGTGGGAAGCGTATCATAATGGAACTTCGTTACTGGACTTCCCACGGACTCAGAAGAGTTGATGCGGTGTGGGGTCAATTGTTGATAGGCTGGACAAGTCAGCGCATTTCATTCTGTGGCAGTCTCCTATTCTTACGAGAGGTTAGCTGAAATCTATAATCCGGCGATATGTCGTCTTCATGGGTGCCCGTGCTATCATGTTCGGATCGAGGTACGCAGTTTACTTAACATTTCTGGAGAGGCAGTTTAGCAGAAGAGTTGGTCACACGGGTTGAGTTGAGCACAGCGTTTCATCCTTAGATGGACGGGCAGTTCGAGGCGACCATTCAGGAACTTGGAGGATATGCTCCGAGCGTGTGTCATTGACTTTGGAGTGCTCGTGGGATCAGTTGCCTTTAGCAAGAGTTTTGCCTACAACAACAGCTACCACGAGTATTCAGAGGCATTATATGGTAGGCGGTGTCAGTCGCCGGTTGGTTGGTTTGACCGGGAAAGGCTCGGTTGTTGGGTACGGATCTAGTAAATGATGCTTGGACAAGGCAGGATCATTCAGGATAGGCCTTCGTACAGCTCAGTCAAGGCAAAAAGCTATGCGACCGCCCAGGTTCTGATTCGGCATTATGGTCCGTGAGCGGTATGCAGTCGAGTGTCGCCTATGAAGGGCATGATGAAGATTCGGGAAGAAAAGGGCAGCTTAGCCCTAGTTCATTGGCCGTTTGAGATTCTTGAATCGAGTGGGAGAGGTGGCTTATAGGACTTGCGTTGCCGAGCTATCAGCCGTAACAATAAATCCCCCTATAAAAGTTTTGGGGGGGGGTTTATTTTCCATGTGTCCATGCTTCGGAAGTACCAGGCGATCCGTCCCACGTGTTAAGATTTCAGCACTGTCCAGTTGGACTAGGACTTGTCTTATGAGGAGGAGCCGGTAGCTATTCTAGACCGGCAGGTCCGTCAGTTGAGGTCCAAGAGTTTTCCTTCTGTCGTGTTCAGTGGGAGGGAGCCTGCTAAGCATCAACTGGGAGTCCGAGTCCGATATGTGGAGCCGTTATCCCATTTTTCCCCGACTCAAGGTAGTTCCTTCCTTAGATCCGTTCGAGGACGAACAGTTTAATTTTAGAGGTGGAGGATGTGAATGACCCAAAGGTCATCACTTGTTTTAAATTAAATTCCTGCATTTCGAGGCCTTAAAAAACTTTTTTAGCATCACCTCGTTTGTGTGCTGCAGTCCGGGCACGTAGCCGGAAAGCCTTATGTGAAAAATCTGTGAAGAAAAGATAAATTTTTGACTTAAAATGAATTATATGAACTTCAGTCAAACGTTTTGGGTAAAGTGACCGGAGCCGTGATTTGACGGTCCCGGAGGGTTCGTAGGAAAATATGGGATTGGGCGTAATCGAGATTCCCGAGGTCCCAAGCCCGAGAAATGAATTTTTGAAAAAATTATTTTCTTAAAAATTATAAAGGTTTTCGAAAGTGAATGTATGTGAACCTGACGGTATCGGGCCCGTATTATGGTTTCGGAGCAGTACAGGGTCTAATGTGATTATATGGTGTTTGGAGGTAAAGTTTGGTAAGAAACGAGCCCATTTGAACGTGATTCGGACCTTAAATGCAAAATTGATGTTAAAGAAGTTTTGAGAAATTTTATTGATTTGATGCTTAATTCAATTATTTTTAAGAGTTTTTTTGGCGATTTATCGCACGGATGTTTCATATGAATGTTTTGGATTAGTACGCTATGTTTGGTTGGACTCGGTTGAGTTTCGATGTGTTTTGATGGTTTTTGAACTCAAAAAAGTTGCAGGTTTTTTTCCACGTTTCTGGTGTCTGAATATTTTCTTCTTCGCGTTCGCGGAAGGACTCTCGCTGAACGCGAAGGGTTTGGTCAGGTGAAGGAAATCTCCCTCCTAGCGCGACACGCGAGACCACAGGATGCGAACGCGAAGCTTTGGGGGTGTTTCCCTTCGCGAACGCGGTCCTGCTATCGCGAACATGAAGCTTGGGGCCTGGGCAGGGGAAGTGGAGTTTGTGCATCGCGAACAGGCCATTGGCCCGCGAACGCGAGGCCTAAAGTCGCGAACGCGAAGGTTAACCAAAGCTCGACTCCATCGCGAACGCGCACAAGTACCACGAACGCGAATGAGGCTGTCCAAGTGATTTAAAACAGAAGCAAACGGGAGTCTTCATATTTTCCATAACTTTTTCTTCCAACTTCATTCCCGAGAAATTGGGCTGATGTTTTTGAGAGGGGCAGGAGTGGCAGGCTCGAAGGGAGGCTCGGGATCGACGTGGGCACCGACTCACCATATTGTTTCATAGCGCTAATGATAATACGTGACTCATTTTCTTTCAATTTTCATGTAAATCCCATCACAATTCTTCACTGTTATACTTGAGGATCCTAAAGCATGCATTATTGAAGGGGTAGAAATTAGGGCGTGAATGATATTGGAGAGGTAGAGGTTTAATCGGGGGCTTTTATATGTTAGACTATATGCATTTGGGGGTTATCTTCTAAGACGGCGATTATGATAAATGGGGTACTGATTTTTTTTTTCTCGTGATTCCATAGGATTACCTAAATTACCTCAATATTTGTCACCGTTTTTGTTATTTTATCAAAGTATCAAAGTACCTGTTAGTATAGCTCGTGGATGAATGGGTTGACGGATATATTTTGTCCGAACGTCGTGTTTTTGACAAGCGGGCCCGGGGTCCAATTTCTGACTTTTGGGAGAATGATGGGAAGCTATAATTAAGCATTGGAATTGAATTGTTTAGCGTAGTTATATAGTTTGATATTGTGTGATCAGAGTTTATCGGTTCCCCAAAGTATCGAACTGATATTTAAGGTCTAGACATATTGACCCGACAATTGAGGATTTGGAGCCGGAATTCACGGTTTAGTGATGATAAAAAATCGAGCGGTGTAGTTGCCAGAGGTGAATGTTATGATAGAGCTTATGCCTTGAGTTAGTGTGGAAGATTTGAACGAGTAACGTGTTTTGGACGGATCCTAATCTATAGAGGGTCACTTTGCTATGGAGTTTTTATGGGAGTGTACTCGCAGTGTCTTATGATTTGCTAGCACGGTGTTAGTTGTCTGAAACTACCTTGTGGAGTTAACGAACTATAGGGACATAATTGAGTGACGAGTATGGTACTTACCCTCGTAGGCATTGCCAAGGTAAATGCATATCGTTTAGTGGAGATTTCCTTGTCATTATAGAAATGTTATGAGCTCCGTTGAGTGAATTTTTTATTCTATTGTGCCACCTCAGCAGTTTGAAGTAACTGCCCTTATCGCGAAATCTGGGAGTTATAATTGGTTCCCTTGGCCGGGAATGGTCGCAATGTGTGATATAATTGAATTATCCCTTGTCGGGAAAGTGATATTCGATTCGAAATCGAAGTGAGAGTAGTATGTTTATTGTTCCTTGCCCCGGGGATTTGTATTATAGCTTCTTGTTCCTTGCCGGAATGTTGCTATAATTGCTCAAAGTCCTTGCAGGGATTCTTCTGTTGATTGTTGTTGATTGTATACGGGATTGGGTGCAACGCCTGCCAACCGAGATATTGATGGGAGCGGTGGCCACGCCTGCCAGAAGATACAGTGAAATTGGAGCGGGGCAGCTTGCCACGAGATACATGAAATGGGAAGCGGGTGGCCACCGCCTGCCACGAGCTAACATAAATGCGGAGCGGGTGGCATGCCTGCCACGAGATACATTGAAATAGGAGTGGTGGCACGCTGCCACGAGATATATGAAATGGGAAGCGGGTGGCCTTAGGCTTTCAGCTGGCTTGATCCTCTGGAATAGGATTATCTGGTACCTTTGTGAAATGGGGCAATCACGATCGATTGTGGTTGTACAACATATATATCGCCCAGTGCAACGAGATAGCTTCGTGTGACATATAGGCATGTGTAGCTGGGCTCTGGCGACTGCTTGCCAAAAGAGATTGTTTTCATGTTTGCTTTAAAGTTCAGTAAATGTACAATTTCTGTTCTTGTGTTTTTCCTCGCTTACCATATTAATTGATAAATAGCCGTAGTTTAGGCATTTGATTGAAGTATGAAGTCGTGTTGAGGGTTCGAACAAAAAGGTTTCTTTTAACTGCCGTTTCTGGGTTAAGGCCGTTTATCGGGGTTCGAATAACTTATCGTGTTTTTTTCCCAAAAATATCTTAAGTATTAAATTCTGCCGAAGGTAGCCTTTTAGAACTGGTGTGAAAGAATTTTTTCTTATTCGAAGGCCCTTTTTTTGTTACGGATTTTGGGACTTCTCCGAACCGTGCTAAGTTGGCCGTAGCCTTTTAGTTTCGGGTGTAGCCTAGTGACCTCGTTTTCCCGAGTTATCCAGGCTTGCCTAAGATAACAGTCCCGAGTGGGTATGGTCGTGGCCTTTAAAGTTCTAAGGTTTGCCTAAGAGGTCTTATTCCCTCGATGTTCAAATGGTTCGATTTGTTTGAGTATATTTCTAGAGACGACAGTCCCCGAATGTTGGAGTGATTATCCATACTTCAGTTGCAATCGGCCCTTTGAGCCCCGTTTTTCTTAAGGGAATCGAAAGTATTGGATCGTAAAGTGGAAATTTTTTCCAAGGCATAAGATAGTTGCAAGGAAGTACTTCTCTTTATTCTTGTAAAAAATAAGCATACATGTATACATTGTTTATGTCAGGGCTCGAGCAATCTATGTGGGCACGATTCGTTTTTACCGTTTGGACCTTATAATAAATCCTGCTATTGAGACCCTTTCATTTCGAACCAATTTCCTTGCCTAAAATGATACAATATCTTAGGGTATGCCCCTTACTATTCGAGGGTTGATTGTAGAGAAATCTCGGATACTGTTAGTGCTTTCTTTGACACCGATTCGTGAATCGGGATTTGATTCTAAGTTAGCACGATCCACTTTTTCCTCGTTAGAAACCTTGCCAAAAAACCCAATTGGGACAAAAATGATTCAAGGGAAAAAAGAGTGCAATGCGTGCTTTCAGACCTAAAAGGGTTCGTGCTGCTCCTTGGTGAATGACCTGCAAGTGTTAGTAAAAAATATAAAGAAGTGAAATGGGGTCGTACCTCAGCAGTAATATCGTTTGAGATGAGTCACGTTCCAATTGCTCGGTAGTTGTTCTCTGTCCATGGTTCCAAGCTTGTAGGACCCTTTCCCTGTGATCTCGAGAATATGGTACGACCCTTCCCAATTCGGACCCAATTTTCCTTCGTTTGGATTTCGGGTGTTTAACTTGAACTTCCTCAATACCAAATCCTTGATATTAAAAATATCGAAGGTTGGCACTCCGATTATAATATCTTTCAATTCGTTGTTTCTGGGCAGCCAATCGAACAAAAGCAGCTTCAGGTCGTTCACCTAATAATCCAGGCTCGTATTCATGGCCTCGTTATTCAATTCCTTTTGTCGCATATCGAAATCTGATGCTCGGTTCCCCGACTTCGACCAGTATTAAGACTTCGGTGCCGTAGACTAAAGGAAAATGGGTTGGCCCCATTACTGGAGTTCGAAGTTGTGCGATATGTCCAAAGGACTTCGGGCAAAATTTCTCTTCTATTTTCCTCTTGGCGTCGGTCAACCTTTTCTTGAGGTTTGGATTATGGTTTTATTGGTCGATTCAGCTTGTCCTTCCCACTAGGATGATAGGTGGGTCGATAGGATCCTTTTGATCTTAAGGCCTTTGAGAAATTTAGTTCACCTTACTGCCGATAAACTGGTTCCAATATCACATTGCAATTTCGGATGGTATCCCGAATCGACATAA
>NW_017679182.1:0-2782 GCF_001879085.1 Nicotiana attenuata
ATAGGCAATATTAGGGTCAACTTTCAAATTTTCCCTTTACACCTTAGTCCCTTATTAATTTTCTAGATTTTAACTACTTAAACCCCTCATTTTATGCCTTGTTGGCCAAGTAACACTACTAACTTTCTGAATTTCAAATTAAAACCCCATCTAGAAGGTTCTAGGGAATTCTATTTTCAGTTACTACAAGATTCTCTACTTTGAAATACTTAAAATACCCTTGAACTATTTTTGAAATCACTAACCTATATCACACTAACCCTGGCCCTATTACCTTTGTCAAGACTGACTATAGTTCAATAAAACACATGCTGGATTAAACATCTATATCCAAACAATTTCAATTATACTAAAAGAAGACCTAAAATTGAACTAAGAGTATAATTATCCTATTTTAAGTATCAAAATCAAAACCAACTATAGAATTGAACCTAAACAACCAGAATTAGTTCTAATATCAATCAAGCCAAAGTTAAGAATTAAACAAATTAAAAAAAAGAAAGCAGAATCATGCAAAACAATGAAACGAACATAGAATTATGCGACCACAATCAAACAAACAATCAAGCCAACAATAAGAACAAAATTAAACTACATGACTGTAATGTAAAAATCAGAACCCTAAATCAAGCACAAAAGTAAATAAAATGATGAAGGTAAGCAGACCCAAAGAGAAGCATTCTGGGACATGACGAGAGAAGGAGACGAGTATGAACAAAAGAAAAATGAATAGAAAAGAAAAGAACAAAAAAACGAGAAACAGAGAAAAATACCTAATGAGATTGAACCTGGAATGACTTTGCATAGACTGATGGACCATAAAGTGAGTCAAAATCCATGCCAATCTCTCATTCTTACATAGAATAGTCGATTAACATGGGTTTTGACCCATTAACGGCCCAGGAAAAGATTTTGACTCAGATTCCGGCATGGACCCAATTTCGATTGGAAATTCGAAGAGCTCCAGGGGTGTTTGAAGGAGGATGAGTAGGGATTTGGAATGAGGGAGAGACGGGGGTTCAAGGGTATGAAGTTGAGAGCGATTGGGTGGCGGCGCCGCCGGACATGGCGGAGGTGGCTACTAGGGTTTCGATTATTCGACGGGTTTGGGAGGGTTTTGAGGGAAACAATGGTGGATTTGAGATGAGAAATCCAGGATGGGTTTGTGGTGTTAAATTGGTCGAGATCGGAGACTCGCCGCCGCCGTGGGCGATTTCCGGCGGCGGCAGACGGCGGCTCAGGGAGGGGTGTCTCTAGGGTTTGAGAGATGGTGCGAAGGGGGGGTAGGGGGTGCGTTCGGACATATATGTATTATTTGATCCCAGCTTCCCGTCCGTTGGATCAAGAAACATAGACGGATAGGATTAATCATAAACAAAACGACGTCGTTTTGGTGGTAAGGGAAGCTGGACCGGACCAGGGGCTGTTTTGGGCTTGGACAGGCATGGGTTGGCACATTATTTCAATTGGGCTAGCCTAATGTTGTGAATAATAGCCCAAAAAGACTGGCCTATTTCCTCTTCTTCTCTTTATTTTCTTTTCAATTAATTTCTCTCTTTTATTTAAATTCAACTCAATTTCATTTCATTTCTTTTGATCTTTGTTTTTGTGTTAATAGCAAAAATTAAAGCTAACAAAAACCTGGATTAAACTAACATTAAACTAATTAATTTTCCTAAAACTAACCAAATCCCAATTTAAAAGGAAAACTAAACAAAAAATGTAAAAAGGCTATTTTTGTTATTTTTTCTTATTTTGGTATTAATTAACTAGTAAACCTAAAAATATAAAATTGGGTTCTAAATGCAAATGTGCTATTTTTGTATTTTTTTTATGAGTTATATCAATTGAAATATGCACAAAAATGCAAACAATCACAAAATCATGCAATTAATTCCCTAAAATTCAAATAACAAAAAAGAAATCCTAATTTTATGAATTTTATAGGAATAATTTAAGCGAGGCAAAAATCACGTGCTCACAGCTGCCCCTCTTTGCTTGGAGACACGAAGGGTTTTCGGGCAAAGATAAATGAGCAACTATGAGATTTTTGCCTGCTCGACACTCCATGAGAAGCATTTTTAAAACCGTCTGACCGAACCCTGCTTCAGAGGTTGCCTACATATCCTTGGCTATAAAGGAATCAGGTCAGTGTAGTTCTGGAGTGTTTGGTAGCTGGGACTACCAGGAGCTGTGATTTCACTGCTGTTGCTGCTGCTACTGCTTACTGACCCCCTTATTACACCAAAAGGAAAATCAAAGCTAAGCTAACTATGCCTATCAACTATGAGTTACAAGATTCCTATCTATAAATCTCTTGAAGCTTGATCTTGAGTCTTAGCTGATTTTGCTGTAGACTCCGATCTGAATCTTGATGCTCGCAAGTTGTAGGTGTTTACTTCTTCACGCAGCATTGGGTCAAAACAGGGATCAGCGGAGCTTGTGACTACAATAAGATTTTGAGCAATCCGCACCCTTGTTCGCTTCACATTTGAGTTTATCTCTTTTTGTTCTTTTCTTCTTTTCTTGATTCTGGGTTGATATTCATTCCATTGGTCATTTCACACCTTACGTCTTGAGGTTGACCTGCTTCAGATACCAAGACAAACGAACGAACGAAATTTTCTGCCCCAGTTTTCACTAGGAAAATTTCGTGAGTTAGTTGTGACACATATCTAAGCAATCAAATCAGGAATGTGCGAAGAGATTCTCGGTTTTTGCCGGGACATGGAAAGAAAAAGCTCCACGGTTTTTTGGCCGGGAGATCCTCGGTTTTTGGCCG
>NW_017679182.1:11834-13943 GCF_001879085.1 Nicotiana attenuata
TCTAAGCGATCAAATCAGGATTGTGTAGGGAGATCCTAGGTTTTTTGGCCGGGATTTGGAAAGAAAAGGCTCCACGGTTTTTTGGCCGGGAGATCCTCGGTTGTTTGGCCAGGATTTGGAAAGAGAAGGCTCTACGGTTTTTTGGCCTGGAGATCCTCGGTTTTTTGGCCGGGATTTGGAAAGAAAAGGCTCCACGGTTTTTTGGCCGGGAGATCCTCGGTTTTTGTTCCAGGATTTTGGAAAGAAAAGGCTCCTCGGTTTTTTGGCCGGGAGATCCTCGGTTTTTGTTCCGGGATTTGGGAAAGAAAAAGCTCCACGGTTTTTGTGCCGGGAGATCCTCGGTTTTTGTTCCGGGATTTGGAAAGAAAAAGCTCCACGGTTTTTGTGCCGGGAGATCCTCGGTTTTTGTTCCGGGATTTGGGAAAGAAAAAGCTCCACGGTTTTTGTGCCGGGAGATCCTCGGTTTTTGTTCCGGGATTTTGGAAAGAAAAGGCTCCACGGTTTTTGGGCCGGGAGATCCTCGGTTTTTTGTTCCGGGATTTGGGAAAGCAAAAAGCTCCACGGTTTTTGTGCCGGGAGATCCTCGGTTTTTGTTCGGGGATATTTAAGGAATGGGATCTTATGCTATCATGATTCGTTTTTCTTTTTTGGGATTTTTATTTTAACTTCTTTTCTTCTTTCTTCTATCTTTTGCTTTTCCTTTTCATGTTTCTCCTTTTATTTAGCAAAATACATGAAAGAACTTGGGGAGGGTGAAACTTCCTTTTTGGTCGTTTTCCTGCTGCAGAGTTGTTTCAGCGCTTGCGCATTTCATTTCTTTTTGGACTGCACCTGCTTCTTGCACGGTTGCTTTGAATCAAACCTGTTTTCAACAGATAACAATTTGTTAGTTTGAAACGGTGGTTGGTTTTGTGGCCTTGATCATCTCGATTGCTTGATCTCAGCCCCCATTTCCGTTGAGAACTTTGCTGCTCGTTTGCCTTGAGGGTGGATCTCTTTTCAAAACTGACCGGGTTCGGCCTTAGGACTTCATGATGACTCGCCCGTGTGGGCTCTAGCCTTCTCACTTTATTCTGCCCTTGGGACCTTTGCCTTTGACTTCCCTTTTTTCAATGTTTTTGCTTTGAAAGCATCAACCAACATGGTCAGTCGAGATTGGCCTGACGCACTCGCTGAGGCTGGGTATTTCTTTGACTCTGACCAGGCGGAGACCTGTGAAACCGGTCCTGCCACCTTTTCTTTATACTAGTTACGGAATCAGAGATAAACCGAAAGGGATTCATAGAAAAAGTATGCAAAAGGCAAGCATATGATTTTAAAGAGAAGCATCCCTTTCGGGGAAAGGAAAGACTTATCTGGGGTGTGCATGCTGGCTTCAAATGAACATGACATGCTTCTTGGACTGGGTGCCCGACCCACACAAACTTTCCGGCTTCTCGTGAACCCATTAATCAGTATTTCAAAACCAGGGAACCTTGCCAGGACTCCTTTAGTGGCGAGATGTCTTCTTTTCGGCCAACAGCGTCCTTTGCGGGTTTTCGCCAATCGACCTCTCTCATTTCTCTTCTCACCGTTGCCTGATAGTGCTCTTTGCGAGTTTTCACTAAGCGGACTCTCTCATTTTCAGTTTCTCTACTTACCATCGCCTTATGGTGCCCGAAGGTTTTCACCGATAAGACTCTCTCATTTTATTTCTCTCAACTTGCATTGTGTCAGATTCCAACAATAACGTTTTCCACTTCCCTGCCTTTGCCAATTGATCGGAAGGACTTGGACAAGGTTTCGGGGTAAAAAGGATTTTGGGCAGAACTACAACTTTGGAACCATTTCGGCGGACTCATGGCCGAACCATTATATCATCTGCCCCAGTTTCATTTTTTGGGGAAATTGGGATTTTGTTTTGGTGTGACTGAACCCCAGAGAGAGGCTGCCTACGTACCCTTTCGGGATCAAGTCAAACGTAGTTCAGGAAAAACACTTGTTTTTTTTGGCTGTTTTCTATTTTTGTTTTCTTTTCCTTTTTCTTTTCATCATATAATATTTTTTTTTTATTTTTTTTGTTCATATATATTTTTTTTCTTTTTTCTTTTCTTTTCTTTTCTCTCTTTT
>NW_017679182.1:15510-18003 GCF_001879085.1 Nicotiana attenuata
ATGTGAGCGGTTTGCCGTGGGTAAGGCGAGCATTTGAAGCTAGAGTAGCGAGTGCATCTACTAGTTCATTATGACACCGAGGGATATACCTGAATTTTACCGACTGGAAGCGTCTGGTGAGATCTTCCACATGCTGTCGATAAGGAATGAGCTTAACATCTCGCGTTTCCCATTCTCCTTGGGCTTGCCGGATGATCAAATCAGAGTCCCCCATGCTTAATAGATCTTCAACATCTTGGTCAATTGCCATATTCATGCCCATGATACATGCTTCATATTCAGCTGTGTTGTTCGTGCAAAAGAACCGGAGCCTGGCGGTAGCTGGGTAGTGTTGACCATTGGGTGATATCAAGATTGCCCCAATGCCTACACCCTTTGCATTTACTGCTCCGTCAAAGAACATTTTCCAGGTACGAGTGTCCTCAGAGATGGCTTCCACTGAATTTACCTCTTCATCCGGGAAGTAGGTACTTAATGGTTGGTATTCTTCATCAACCGGGTTTTCAGCCAAATGATCTGCCAGCGCCTGAGCCTTCATTGCCGTGCGAGTGACATAGACTATGTCAAACTCAGTGGCAAGATTTGCCACTTTGCCAATCTCCCAGTGGGCATCGGTTTCTGGAATATGTATTTCAAAGGATCCAACCTGGTTATTAGGTAGGTGGTGTGGGCTTGAAGATAATGTCTCAACTTTTGAGCGACCCACGTCAGAGCGCAACATGTTTTTTCCAACAAAGTGTATTTGGCCTCGTACCCGGTGAACTTCTTGCTCAGATAGTAAATTGCCTGCTCCTTCCTTCCAGTTATGTCATGTTGCCCGAGGACACAGCCAAAAGAATTTTCCAACACTGTCAGATACAAAAAGAGAGGTCGCCCCTGTTCCGGCGGGACCAATACTGGAGGGTTCGACAGATACTCCTTGATTTTATCAAAGGCCTCTTGACATTCAGGCGTCCATTTGATGGCCGCATCTTTTTTCAACAACTTAAATATGGGCTCGCAAGTGGTAGTCAATTGAGCGATGAATCGACTGATATAGTTCAACCTGCCCAGTAAACTCATCACATCCTTCTTAGTTCTTGGAGGAGGTAAATCTCGAATGGCTTTTATCTTTGTTGGATCTAACTCAATACCTCTCCTGCTGACTACGAAACCTAAGAGCTTGCCTGATAGGACTCCAAAAGCGCATTTAGCTGGATTCAACTTCAGATCATACTTGCGCAAACGTTCAAAAAACTTTCTCAAATCCCGAACATGATCATTCCGAGTCCGTGACTTAACAATCACGTCATCCACATATACCTCTATTTCTTGATGCATCATATCGTGGAAGATGGTGGTCATGGCTCTCATGTAAGTCGCCCCAGCATTCTTTAGCCCAAATGGCATGACTCGGTAACAATAGGTTCCCCATGGTGTGGTGAAAGCTGTTTTCTCGGCGTCCTCTTCATCCATCAGCACTTGGTGATATCCTGCGTAACAATCCACGAAGGACTGTATTTCATGTTTAGCGCAGTTATCAACAAGGATGTGAATGTTAGGTAACGGGAAATTATCTTTGGGACTTGCCCTGTTCAAATCTCGGTAATCCACACACACCCGGGTTTTTCCGTCTTTCTTTGGTACTGGGACCACATTGGCCAACCACGTGGTATATCGGACCACTCGAATTACCCCCGCCTTCAACTGTTTTGTGACTTCTTCTTTGATCTTATCACTGATATCAGTTTTGAACTTCCTTTGCTTTTGCTGTACTGGAGGACAATCAGGGTAGATCGGCAATTTGTGCACCACTAGGTCCATACTTAGTCCTGGCATGTCGTCATACGACCAAGCAAACACATCTTTAAATTCGAACAGGAGCTGAATTATTGCATCTCGAGTGTGTTGATCTGTGTGGATGCTTATTTTGGTTTCCTTTATTTCTTCGGCCGTTCCCAAATTAACCGGTTCAGTGTCATTCAGGTTTGGCTTAGGTTTGTTCTCAAATTGGTCCAACTCTCGGTTGATCTCCCTAAAAGCCTCTTCCTCATCATATTCCGGTTCTTGATTCATTATTTCACAATTAAACAGCGTGTTTGAGTCCGGGCATGGAGTCCGCAAGCATGTCATGTTATTTAAAGCTGCATTATTATAACTGAAAGAAAAGATGAAAAGGAAAAACAATCCAAAATTAGAAGAAAAGAAGATGGAAGATGAAATATTGATTTCATTTCTTGGAATTGGAAAGATAACAGGGTTTACATTCAGGAATTTAAAAGACATGAAACTAAAAAGACACCCGAGCTACACCCTGAAATAACTCGAGATGTAGAAAAGGTGGCAGGGCTAGTCTACCGGGACTCCCGCCTAATCGGGAATGGCGTAGCCTTCCAGTTTTGGAGTTTAGCATCTAGTCCCATATAGAGCATTTCAGCGGTGCTAGTCCCTTCTCCTGGCTGAACCATGTTGGTTTCATAAAGCATTTCTCTCATAGCTCCACATATGTCTTCG
>NW_017679183.1:0-13035 GCF_001879085.1 Nicotiana attenuata
CTAATTGAACTTCAACCATTTTTGGGTTTTCGTTTATCAACTACTATTATCAACTAAGATTTAAAACTAAATTATGCTAAAGAGATATTTTCTAAGGTGTAATCAAGATAGAGAAAACTACTAGGGTGAAATACCTAGGTGGTTAATTAACGGGTAGAAACTTCTAATAATAGATTGACATATTTGGGATCAATATTATAACCGTTGCACAATTGTACCCACTCTCACACCTCTCGGTAGAGAGAGCGATTTTGCCCAATTGACTCTCTCGAGACCAATTGGGTAGGCCAATTAGACCAAGCAACTAGGGCTCAAGTAGGGTGATTACTCTCTCGAGGTTTAACCCGTTAATTGGGACTACCATTTCTCATGGGTCCATCCCAATTCCTTGTTGGGTCAATTTTGGGGTCATAGATTCTCTTTCTCAAGAAGAGTCAAAACCCACTAAGCTAGAATCAATGTTTGCAACCATCAATCCTTAATTAAAACATAAAATTAACCCAACTAATAAACACCCAATATCAATCTATCATTAAAAAGCAACACCCATTAATTATCCACACTAGGGTTGAGCCACAAACCTAGCTAATGGGTTTAGCTAGACATAATTGAAGAAGAAATTGAAGAAATAGAAGAAGAAATAACCATATTAATTAATTACTAAGAAGAAACTACAAGAATCTATTGTAGAAATTAATGCAAAAAGTGCCAAAATAGGCTAAAACTTTGGTCCTCACGAGCGCAGCTCTAAATCTGATACAATGCTTGACCTAAAAATGGAAAATTGTTCTATTTATACTAGGCTAGAAAAATCGGACAAAAATACCCCTGCGGGGTTGGCACGGACCGCGCAGAGATGCAGCGCGGCCGCGTAGGGGTCTTGGTCTTCAATTCTCTCTTCTGAAGCTGGGGGCGCGGACCGCGCAAGAAGGTGGCGTGGCCGCGCAGGCTGATGGGCGCGGACCGCGCATAAATGGAGCGCGGTCGCGTAGAAGGACTTGGGCAAAAATTAATCTCTCTGAATCTCGCCAACGCGGACCGCACATAAATGGAGCGCGGCCGCGTGGGACTTTGCCTTGAATTTCAGGCCTATGAATCTCCACAAGCGCGAACCGCGTAAAGATGAGCGCGGACCGCGGACCGCACAGGGTGCCCTTGAAATGTACATTCTCTGAATATCCAGCGCAGCCGCGTGGCAAAGCAGTGCGGTCCGCGCTGGGTCTCTTTGTTCCCCACTTTACTTGACGTTCACACTTGGCAGATTTCACTCTGTTTCGAGCCGATCTTTGACATTTGTCATCTTGTCGCTCAAACCTGCAATCAAGCGCAACCTGTAAGCATTTTGGGACTAATTTACGGCAATTCACGCACAAAGCTTAGGCAAGAATGGGTATAAAACGTGTTAAAATCATAGTTATCAGCGGGCTCGGGGTTTGACTTTTGTTGACATTTTAGAGATTGAATAAAAATCACAGCTTTATTAATTTAAATTATTTTCTATTGCCTTGTGTGATGCATTCAAGTCGTCATTGGCTAGATTGAGTCGAGCGGAGGCGAATTTGTAGAGGAAAGGCTATGTTGAGTGATGAGTTAGCCGAATCGAGGTAAGTGTTTTGCTAACTTTGTTGAAGGAATTTTTCCTCCTATTTGTCATTGTTTGCTACATGCGGGGGTGATACATATATGAGGTGACGAGGGTATATGTATGTGCCGGGGTTAATCATGCTCGGGGGTAGATTATGTTATAATTGTGTCTTCTAGAATTACATAATCTTCTTGCTTCATGCCTTACTTGACTTCTAGATATTAAGAACGTAGTATTAAATGTTAAAAATCGAGACTTAGCCTAATATAACTTGATCAAATTTGATGGAATTATTAGAATACATTGATGTGTCTAATTCGGTCATCTCTATGCATAATCATTAATACGTTTTTCGGCCGATATTTTGAGATGCTAGATTCCATACTTGTGTTGTTGATAAATTGTGGGATCTGTGGAAGTACTTGAATTATATGGCCCTTGAGGGTACATTTAATCATTGTTGGCTTGGATATTTGTTTGGAATATTCGTTTGTTTGGAATA
Organism: Nicotiana attenuata; assembly: GCF_001879085.1. Classification (NCBI taxonomy): domain Eukaryota; kingdom Viridiplantae; phylum Streptophyta; class Magnoliopsida; order Solanales; family Solanaceae; genus Nicotiana; species Nicotiana attenuata. The sequence continues at coordinate 2,088 of NW_017679183.1, forward strand.
TTTGTATGAACACTCTCCTCGATGTTATTTACACTTCCTTCCTTGCCATTTTATTGATATTTATACGCTTGGTAAGGAAGAGTGTAAAGCACGAGGGGTGATGCCGTGCCATTTTATATTCATTATTATGTGAGGAAGAGTGTAAAGCACGAAGGGTGATGCCGTGCCATTTTATATTCATTATCATGTGAGGAAGAGTGTAAAGCACGAAGGGTGATACCATCCCATTTTATATTCATTATCATGTGAGGAAGAGTGTAAACCACGAAGGATGATGCGTGCCATTTATATTCATTATCATGTGAGGAAGAGTGTAAAGCACGAAGGGTGATGCCGTGCTATTTTATATTCATTATCATGTGAGGAAGAGTGTAAAGCACGAAAGGTGATGTCATGCCATTTTATATTCATTATTATGTGAGGAAAAGTGTAAAAGCACGAAGGGTGATGCTGTGCCATTTCATTATTTTGTTATGATTGTGTGTTATCGTGAGTTCATGGCACGATGGTGCTTTCGTGCAGGCGAGGATGAGGGACATGCACCATGTTTGACATCGGTTTTCTGTGTATACGTCCATGCCTTTACCTTGAACTGTTATTGTCATAATTATAGACCTGATGTGAATTGTTGCTATTGTTTTGTCATTGAGCTCTATTTCAATTGTTGTTGTGTTGCTCATGCCTTCTACTTGCTTAACTTGCAAATACCATGCCTATTTCCTGCTTTTATACTTATATTCATGTTGTATCTATTCTGTAGCACTTAGTATAAGCCTTCCACCATGTTAGCCATTCATGCCCTTACTTGTCAACTTGTAAAGATCATGTATTTCCGTCTTAATTGTTATATTTGTACTTAAGCCTCCAATATGCTAGTTAATTGAAGTTGATAACCCTTGTTTTCCAATTGTTGTTATTACTTACGTGCTTTCCGATTAGTCTTTTACTGTTCCCCACATGTGTATCTTTGTCCATTGGTGTTACTTGCGTATTTCCTACTTTGTAATTCTTGTTATCAATATTTCTGTCATCTGGTTGGTTCTGTTACTGGTACATTTGGAAGGATGAGTTGAACGCACGAAGGGTGTTGCCGTTCTAATTGATTTGTCATAAAAGTATATACGTTTTTCCGTAATGGTTTTAATTAGTTTTTTTATTTCGTTTTTTGTAGGTATTTTTTCTAAGTTAAGCTTATTGTTTAAGAATTGTATTTTTCTGTCAATTTCTAGCTCTTGTGATTTCAAGAAATCGCAATTTTGCTCTAATTTTTCTAGAATCTTTCTTTGTTTACTTTGTAAGGCTTCTACTATTTCTAGTGCTCTTATTACTTTGTCCCAGTCTTAATCCAAGTCCAGAAAGGTCTCAAGGCTCAGGAGAAGATGATAATTACGAAGATGAAGACCACCTAAATTTTCAAGATTCCCAAGATCCATACGAAGATGATTACTATTAATCCCATATGCATTAAATTACAAAATTCGATTAATAAAAATATAGTCTAATATATAAGATAGTACGGTCTTCTTGTTATTAAAATTATAATCTTCTTCTTAAATAATATGATCTTAGATGGTATGATTGATGATATAATAATATTAAAAATATAAGGTGTAGTTGTTTTCTATATATATCCGAACAAATACTACTATTTTGTTCTAGGTATATAAAATGTATTGCTAAGTCTATTATTGAGTAAAATCCGGTTTCTACGTCTAATTTAAATTCTTCTAGACTTGAGGGAGCAGTCTTGAAGGCAAAACCAAATAAACATAGTGATAAGAATACAGAAAGTGTAATTAATGCTAAGACAACACCCGATAGCTAAACAAATAGCTTTTAACTACTGGATTTTAAGTAGAACAATACAATGAAAATGTGACGACCCAAAGGGTCATCACCAGTTTTAATTAATTCTGTGCTTACGAGGCCTTGAAAACCTCGTTAGAGTCACCTCGATTTGCGTGCACAGTCCGGGCGCGTAACCGGAATGCTTAAATGTGACATTTTGTGAAAAATTGCTAAGTTTTAACCTTGAAATGAATAAATTTGACTTCGGTCAATATTTTGGGTAAACGGACCTGGACCCGTGATATGACAGTCCCAGAGGGTCCGTAGAAAAATATGGGACTTGGGCGTATGCCTGTAATCGAATTCCGAGGTCCCAAGCCCGAGAAATGAATTTTTAAAAGAAATTGTCTTTCTGAAATTTTTAAGGAAAATTTAAGTGATAATTGATTAGAACGTGTTGGTATCGGGCCCGTATTTTGGTTCTGGCGCCCGGTACAGGTCTTATATTTAATTTAAGATGCTTCTGTAAAGTTTGGTTGAAAACGGACGTCGTTTGACGTGATCTGGACCCTAAGCGGGGATTTGATATTTTAAAAGAGATTTTGGAAATTTCATTGATCTTGAGGTTTAACTCGATGTTCATGATGTTATTTTGGTGATTTGATTACATGAATTTGTTCGTAAGATGTTTTTGTGGTAGTGTGCATACTTAGGTTGGAGTTTCGAGGGCTCGGGTGAGTTTCGAGCAGGTTCCGGGATGCCTTGGACTTAAAAGATCAGATGTTGCAGGTTCAGGAAATATTGCAGGCCTCTGAACCCTCTTGCGCGGTCCGCGAGAAATCGCGTGCGGCCCCGGAGGGGCCAGCGCGGCCGCGGTCGCCTTTGAGCGGTCGGCGGTGGATGCTGCGCGGCCGCGGTCGGCATTGTGCGGTCCGCACGGGGCTATGATCTGCAGGTCTTCAGGGAGGCCTGTGCGGCCGCGGTCCTTTTTGCGCGGTCCGCACAGGGAGCTTCAGAGGGGTATAAATAAACGGAAATTTCAGTTATTTTTCACTTTTCAAAACCCCAAAACATAAGAGGCGATTTTCCAAACAAACTTACTTCTTCAAAACGATTGGTAAGTGATTTCTAACTCATTTTCCTCACTCCTCAACATCTTCTAACATGATTTCAACTTCAAATCAAAGATTTTCATGGGGAAATTGGGTGTTTTGGGTAGAACCTAGGTTTTTCAAAATTGGGGGTTTGGACCTCAATCTGAGGTCCGATTTCAAAACAAATTACATATTTGGGTTCGTGGGAGAATGGGTAATCGGGTTTTGGTTTGGAACTCGGGTTTTGACCACGTGGGCCCGGGGGCAATTTTGACCTTTTTGGGAAAACTTATTTTTATGCATTGGGGATGATTCATTTAGCATTTATTAATGTAAATAAGTAAATTGTGACTAGATTCGAGCGGATTGGAGGTGGAATCGCGGGGTAAAGCTATAATTGAGGCTTGAGTTGTATTCAAGGCATTGAGGTAAGTGTTTGGTTTAACCCTAGCTTGAGGGACTAGGAGTTGAGTCTTATTTGCTAATTGCTTCTTCTTGAGCACGACGTATAGGCATGGTGACGAGTATCTATACGTTGGTGTCTAGCATGAGCGTGAGTCTTTAAATTGTGAATATCTTGATTTCGTTGTATTTCTCTTGCCTTGGTGATGATTCCTATTTGTTGTGAAAAGCTTGGGAAAGGAAATTGTGACCTATGAACAACGAGGAGCATTGGCTCAAGTTATATTTCAATTGCGAACATCTATGAAATGGTTGAACCCTTTGGGGCATTGGCTCAAGTGGTGAAAGTGAGATATGAAATAAAAGTGAAAGGAAGAGAAAGAGTATTTAAATTGTTCCCTTGTCGGGATATTGTTGTTTATTAATTATTTTCCCTTGCCGGGATGTTGAGATTATTGATGTTGTACCCTTGCTGGGATTAAATTGTTCAATTGTGTTCCCTTGCCGGGATTTCTTTTATTATTTTGTTTATTCCCTTGCCCTTTGTTTGTGATTGTTGTTTGGGTGAGGAAGAGTGTTAAAGCACGAAGGGTGATGCCGTGCAATTGTTTGTTTATTGTGAGGAAAGAGTATTAAAGCACGAAGGGTGATGCCGTACATTGTTTGCTTATTGTGAGGAAAGAGAGTAAAGCACGAAGGGTGATGTCATGCCGCACGATGTACCATTCCGTGCCGATTCTATTGATTATATGTGAGGAAAAAGAGTAAAAGCACGAAGGGTGATGCCGTGCACACTTTAATATTTCATTGCTTGGTGAGGATGAGAGTAAAAGCACGAAGGGTGATGTCGTGCACTTGTTGCTTTCTGTTTCTTTATTAATGTCTGAGTTGTGTTGTTTTCTTCATTACTGGACGACTTTTACTTGAAATTGTTATTTCTGCCATAGCATGCTCCCCCTCCCATATTGATTACTTGAACCTGTAATTCGATTTCGCTGTATATGTATATATAACTGCACAGGTTTTTGTGGTAGCCCGGTCTAGCCCCGTCACTACTTCGCTGGGGTTAGGCTAGGCACTTACCAGCACATGGGGTCGGTTGTGCTGATACTACACTCTGTGCTCTTTTTCACAGATCCAGGTGTCGGAGCAGCTTACGGTGCGCAGTAGTAGTCAGGGAGCCGACCTTCAGTCCACGAGACTCCGAGGTAGCCTTGCTGGCATCCGCAAGCCCGGCGTCTCTTCTTTCAGTTTTCATGTTCTGTTGACATTTGTATTCGAGACAGACTATGTCCTTTATTTCAAACTCTTAATTGTAGTAATCCTAGACAGTCCGTGAATTGTTGTGACACTAGGTGCTGGGTAGAGACTTGTATTGGCTTTCTAGACGCTGTTGCTATATTTAGTCCATACTTTAGCTAAATTTTACTTTTAGTTGTCTTTTAACTGCTTACTAAATTTTACTTTTCATTGTCTTTTAACTGCTTAGACAATGATAATTTAATTGTTTAACCATGTATAAAACAAGATAGGTTAATATTTGCAAAGGTTCTTTGCTTGCCTAGCTACCACGAGTAGGCGCCATCACGACCCCCGAGAGTGGGGAATCCGGGTCGTGACAGAAAATAAGAATTAAAGAAAATATTACAGAAAGTAAAGGCTTTATTAATATCAACTTTAGAATTAGCCAAGCAAATAGAAAAATCAGATCTAAAAATAAATAAAGAACCAAGTTATATAGTAAAGCGTAGTATTAATACGGAAACTATATCAGCTTTAGAGCGGGAAATACAATATATAGAGGGAGAAATATATTTAGAAAACCAAAAGATAAAAAATTCTAAGAGCAAAAGAATTTGGATACCATTAGGTTAAACAAAATAGATACACTAAAGAGCTTAGAATATTTAGATTTAAGAATATATCCAGAAAAGAAGTATAGAATATTAAAAGATAATTCGGTAATAAAGTGCAATTTCAGTAGTGGAGAACATATATTACACACTGAAGATAAACAATATAATACCCTTGTAGATCTAATACTCAACCTTGGTGAAAAAACTCAAGAAAATAACAAAAAAGTAATAAGAGCACTAGAAATAGTAGAAGCCTTACAAACTAAACAAAGAAATATTCTAGAAAAATTAGAGCAAAATTGCGATTTCTTAAAATCACAAGAACTAAAAATTGACAGAAAAATACAATTCTTAAACAATAAGCTTAACTTAGAAAAAATACCTACAAAAAACGAAATAGAAAAACTAATTAAAACCATTACGGAAAAAACTAAAGAGCAAGAAGGACAAACAAACAAATTAGTAGAAAAAATAACACATCAAGTAGAGATATTAAAAGGTGAGATAAACACTTAAAAAGAAAAAATTGATACAATAAAAGAAATTGCTCTTTCATGAACGATTTACAAGGAGAAATAGATCCAATATATGATATCGCAATAAAATTCACAGAACGAGTTCAGCCTAATGCGGAAGGACTTACCAGCTATACTCCTAAAGATAAAGCGGATCAAACAATAATAAAACAAAATAATACTTTAATAGTATTACTTTTAGAAATTAATAAAAAACTAGATAACATTATTAAATAAAAAGAGGTAAAAACTAAAGTGGAAATTCCAAAAGTAGAATATTTGTTGGCCCAAGTTCAGTTGAAGTTTTGAAGATTGACAAATGAACTCAGTGATGGACCTGGTTCATCTTAGGAGACACAGTTGTTATGCCCCATGCACATGAGATGCACGTGAAGAAGATAAGTCCTTTGGATCAAGCAGCAATATCTTGATGAATATCTTCTGAACTGATCAAAAGATTGCATATAGGATAAGGAGTTGAAGTCTCCTTATGAAAAGAGAATTACATCCGGATCAAGAATAGGATTGGGAGTTAGAGTTGTTCTTGGACTCGAATTGATAAGGATCCACAATTCAAGTTCTTGTCAAATTCTGATTACGAACTCTATAAATAATAACGATTGTTCTCTTTTACAGTGATTGCACATAAGCTGAAGTTAAACCAAATTGAGAGCAAAAGAGCTAGGCGATTTTTGCAAGCAATTTGTGTGTGATACAAGTGTGCAAATCTGAAGCTACAAGAACTAAGTGTGAAGAGCCAATTCCATTGTGTCTTTCTTTATTTCTAGTTCAATTGTAGTAGGTGTTTTAATATTGTACCTTTCCAGCTTTCATAGAAGCAATTGTATTAGGTACTTTGAGTATTCAAGTTAGAGTTAACTTGAAAGTGTCGCAACAGTTGAGGCTGTGTGCTACACTGGGATTAGAGTTAATCCTTAGGTTTACAAAGAGTTTTTGTAAATGCTGTTTTGGCTCAGTGATTTTAGTGGAAGTTTGGGAAAATCCTACTAAGTAGTAGGTCGTGGTTTTTTCACCTTTTGAGCCAGGTGTTTTCCACGTAAAAATCTATGTGTTCTTTATTTTATGTATTTATTATTCCGCAAACTGCAGTAGTTAGAACAACTAGAAGAACCAGGTTCTTCTAGAGCGAAAATTGGGCACCACACAAATCACCCCCCCCCCTCTTGTGTGGTATTGACGTTTAGAACATCAATTGGTATCAGATCAGGTTATCCTTGAAGAGTTTAACACCTTAGGAAAGATCAACATGAGTGCACCACCTGGAAACTGGGAAGGGCAATCCACTGCTAGGCCTCCACTTTTCAATGGTCTCTACTACTCTTGGTGGAAGAACAGAATGAGAGACCATATCATGGGAGAAGACTATGAGCTTTGGGACATCATCACTGATGGTCCTTTAGCCACAACAAAGAAGACTGCTGAAGGGTTGGATGTTCCAAAACAAGAGCTCATTGTACTGCTGAAGACTTAAAGAAGTGGGAAAAATATGCTAAGGCCAAGAAGTGGCTAGTATGTGGACTTGGTCCAGATGAGTACACTAGGATCCAAAGCTGTAACACTGCCAAGGAAATTTGGGACACCTTATAAGTGGCCCATGAAGGAACACCTCAAGTGAAGAGGTCAAGAGGAACACTGCTATATTCTCAATATGAGAATTTCACTATGAAGGATGGAGAAACCATCCAAGAGATGTATACCAGGTTCACTACACTAAAAAATGAACTTGAGTGTCTTGGAAGGTTTATCCTGGAAGAAGACAAGGTTGAGAAGACCTTAACTAGAGTTTTGCCAATTTCCTGGGAAAGCAAAATCACAGCCATTTAGGAATCCAAGAATATTGCTACCCTAAAATTGGATGAACTGATTGGAAATCTTACTGCCTATGAATTGAGAAGGCAGACTATGAAGATGGATGCTCCAAAGAAAGAAAGAAGTCTGGCTCTCAGAATCTCAGAAGGATCAGATCTTGAAGATGATGAAATGGCTATGATAACCAGGGATTTCAAAAATATCTTATGAGAGGAAAGGGTCCTTCAAGAAGAACAACCTCTAACAAACCTCGGGCTCCTGAGAAGCAGACTAATGATGGTTGCTATAAGTGTGGTAAGACAGATCACATGATCAAAAATTGCCCTCAATGGGAGATTGAGTGGAAGAAAGAAAGAGCTGAACGGAGAAACAGGAAGAAGGAACAGGTCCAACCAAAAAGGAACAAAGGTTCAACTAAAGCTATGGTTGCTGCATGGGGAGAAACCTCAGATGAGGGCTCAGAAGATGAAGATGAAGATGAGAAAGCTCTTATGGCCATCGGAGAATTAGAGGATGAACAGGAGGTAAGTATCCTACATCTTAAAGAAAAGGTTAAATTTTTGTCTAAAGAAAGGTTGGTTGGGCTATTATTGGACTTCATTGATGAGTCTGAAATAATAAACAGTGAGAAGGATGTTCTGTCTAGGGAATGTGTTATCTTAGAAGCAAAATGCAAAAGGTTAGAGTCTAGGGCTGATGAGAGTGACAACACAAATGCTGAGTTGAAGAACCAGGTTCTTGAACTTGAAAATAATGTCCTAGAACTCAGATCTGAAAATATTAAACTGAAATTAGGGACAGGAAAGAAAATGGCTGATCAATCATTTCTCACACTAGAAGAAAATCTAGGTAAAATGAAATATGAACTATATAAGAAAGATGAATTGATTAAGGCCCTAAAGGAAGATTTAGGAAAGGTAAAGCATGAACTAGACAGAACATGCAAATGGAACAAGGCTTCTGATGCACTCTCCTGGCTGAAAGAACATCACAGCAGCAACAAGAGAGGACTTGGGTTTGGGACACACGCTCCAAAATGGGATCCCAAAAACAAGTACCTCACACTTCCTGAAAATAAGATCTGCACACACTGTGGTAAGACTGGCCATTACAAAAATGAATGCAATGCAAAAGAAAAGGCCAGTCAAAAGAACAAAGCCTTTGTTCAAGAAAAACACAAACTGCCTGGTTGGGCAAAGAAAAATTTAATTCATCCTTTTGCCCATAGAAAGGGACCCAAACTAGTTTGGGTTCCTAAGACTAACCCATGGTTTCAATTTGCAGGTCCAAGTGAAGGGGAGTAGCCAAATATGGTACATGGATAGTGGTTGCTCAAAACATATGACTAGGGACAAGGACCAGTTCCTTTCACTTGAGAACCTAAAAGGAGGTAATGTCTCCTTTGGAAATGGAAAGAAAGGTGAGATCATTGGGGTTGGAAAGGTAGGAAAGACAGACTCTCATTCCATCGAGAATGTCTATTTGATAGATGGCTTAAAATATAGCCTGATAAGTGTGTCACAACTGTGTGACAGAGGTAATCTTGTAGCTTTCACCTCTACCAAATGCTTTGTGATTAACCTTACTACTGACAAGATTGTTTTGCAGGGAAAGAGAGTTAACAATATTTACATTGTAGATTTGTCAACTCTCTCTGAAAATGAACTCACTTGCCTAAGTGTGTTAATTAATGATCCCCTCCTTTGGCACAAAAGACTTGGTCATGCCAGTCTAAATCAATTGAACAAATTAGTCTCCAAAGACTTGGTGATAGGGTTACCTAATATCAAGTTTAAGGAAGACAAAGTTTGTGAGGCATGTGCAAGGGGGAAGCAGGTAAGGTCATCCTTCAAATCCAAGAAAATGGTAAGTACGTCCAAAACGTTGGAACTGGTTCATATGGATCTCTGCGGTCCAATGAGAACCATGAGCAGAGGTGGAAAGAGATATGTAATGGTGCTTGTTGATGATTACTCTAGATTTACCTGGGTGCTGTTTCTAACCTCTAAAGATGAAGCATTTGAAATGTTCACTGCTTTTGTTAGAAAAACTCAGAAACAGTTAGGAAATCAACTTGCATCCATTAGGTCTGATCATGGAACTGAATTTGAAAATGCAAAGTTTGGTGAATTTTGTGATGAAAATGGAATAGATCATAATTTCTCTGCTCCTAGAACTCCTCAGCAAAATGGGGTAGTTGAAAGGAAGAACAGGACCCTTGAGGATATGGCAAGGACCATGCTTCTTTCTAGTAAACTACCTCACAGCTTCTGGGCAGAGGCTATAAACACTGCATGCTACATAATCAATAGATGCATGACTAGAACTCTTGTAGAGAAAACTCCCTATGAGTTACTTAAATGGAGAAAACCAAACATATCCCATCTTAGGGCTTTTGGTTGCAAGTGCTATGTGCACAATAATGGCAAAGACTCCCTAGGTAAGTTTGATCCCAGAAGTGATGAGGGAGTATTCTTGGGATATTCTTCACATAGCAAAGCATATAAAGTGTTTAATAAAAGAACTCTGTGTGTAGAAGAAAGTGTACATGTTGTATTTGATGAATCTAACATTCTTTCTGAGAGATAGGAACATGAAGATGAAGCTATTGGACAGGTGAAACAATTGACTGAAGCCACAACTCAAGTCAAAGTGGCATCAAAGGAAGGAACAGGTGATGGAACAGGTCCTTCAAATATGGGCAACCTGACAGGGGGAACTAATCTGAGAGAAATTGATCAAAACTCTTTGAAGGAACCTGTACTTGAACCTGTTCCTCAGCAACAGAACAATAAAGAAGCATCTAGCAGGAACGAGCTGGCAGGGAAATCTTACAAGTACCTGAGCTCTCATCCATTGAGAACATCATCAATGATCCAACATCTGGACTCAAAACTAGATCTCAACTGAAGAATCTGTGTGTATTTGATGCTTTTCTGTCCAGCATTGAACCCAAAAATGTTGTTGAGGCTTTGCAGGGAACTCAATCAATTTGAGAGAAGTCAAGTTTGGCATTTGGTTCCAAGACCCAAGGACAGATCAGTCATTGGCACAAAATGGGTCTTCAGGAACAAACTAGATAAAGATGGAATAGTTACAAGAAACAAGGCAAGGCTGGTGGTTCAAGGCTACAGTCAAGAGGAAGGTATTGACTATGATGAGACCTTTGCTCCAGTTGCTAGACTTGAAGCAATTAGACTTCTCATAGCCTTTGCAGCACATATGGAATTCACTCTTCATCAAATGGATGTCAAAAGTGCCTTCCTAAATGGCTACCTCAAGGAAGAAGTGTTTGTGAAACAATCTCCAGGATTTGAAAGCAAGGAGTGTCCTGAACATGTGTACAAGCTAGATAAGGCTCTATACGGTCTCAAGCAGGCCCCAAGAGCTTGGTATGAAAGATTGTCAAAATTTCTACTAGAGCATGGGTACAAAAGAGGTAAAATTGACAGCACTTTGTTCC
>NW_017679183.1:13939-17992 GCF_001879085.1 Nicotiana attenuata
AGTTTGGTTAGGAGTTCTTAATTCATGTAAATATCTAGACTAATTCTTACTCAGTCTCATACTTTAACTAGTATACTCATGTGACATGTGTTTATATGACTCACTGATCTCTTACAAAGTTTTCTATTCTGACATTTGAGGCATAATCAAGAGAATTTCTACTTGAAGAACCTGGTTCATCAATATATGCTCATGAGAAAGTTAGGTATGTTTCTATACTTTGCACAATTAGAAAGATGAAATTATCAATCATGAGCAGAAGTCCTTGTTACACCAAACGTCCAGAAAATTTTATCGTTGAGCAATTGAACCAGTTTCATTAAACTAGGAGTCTAACTACAACGGGTCTCTTCCCTAAAATCTAGCGATTTTCATTAATCACTTAGGAGACCGGAACTCTAACTTGATTAGACTCCTACTTGACCTCTGAAAAGGCTGCCATTACTGCCCTAATCATGACCTCTCTTTAAAAACCCACCAAATCACTCATAACCGTCACTCTAATACTAAAATTTCTGATCATCTGCCTTCTTCTCCAAAAATCCCCAAAATCCCCAGAAATTCTCCGCCATGACTAATTACCAAGACAACCCCGGAACTTCCCCACCAGTCTCCCCCAACACCTCATCTTCAACTCCTCCTAGTGAACCCCCAAAACCCAGATTTCGTCGCCAGAAAATGTTAGCTAGAAAAACAGTTGCATCTGGTTCTTTGAGGAAAGTCTTGAACGAAAAACTATAGGCTAGTCAAAGGAAGGAAGTTACAACCAAAGAAAGCGACTCAAGCTCTGAATCTGAGAAATTTATCTCTGCCAGTGAAGGAGAAGAACCTGGGTCTTCTGACACTGACAAGAGTCAAGAAACCCCAGGAGAGGTAAACACTTGCTTATTGTTTTCTGATGTATTAGAAAGGGAGGATAATAGGTTTGTTATGGTAGGGACTGCTAAAAATGTTGAAGGGGCTGAATCTAGTAAAATAAGAAAGAGAAAGAAAGGGAAAGTTTTAGCTATATGTGGTAGTGGAGAAGAGGGAGGCATGAAGTCAGGGGGGAAATGGTCAGGTGAAGCTGCTGAGGGTCTGATAAATTTGAGTGAACAACCAGATGAACCTGGTTCATCTGTGGAGGAGACTTTGGCAGATATGCTAAGAAAGTTGAAGCCAGTTATGATCCTAAGAAACGCAAGGCCTCCTCACAAAGGACCCCTATTGCGTCCAAACCAACTAAGAAGAGCAAAGTTTCATCACCTAAGTCTGCTGCACCTAGGGGTAGAGCCACAAGAAGTAGGGTGAGGCAAAGTGAAGTAGAACTGCAAAAGGCACTAGAGGAGAGTAAGAAAAAGAAGAAAGAAAAGGAAAAAGCAAAAATGGTTGAAAGTTCTGAGGCTGCTGTAGAAGAGGAAGAGGAAGAGATGGAACTGGTCCATCAAGAGAGAAGTACGACTGTAGAAGTTCCCACTGCCAAATCAAGGAGAACCAGGTCTTCTGCAAAGAAGCCCTCCAAGTCTGTACCTGCTGAATCCTCTCTAGCTAAAAGAACTAGGTCAGCTGCAAAGGGAAAACAAGTGCAAGTTGAGGAAGAAGAGGATGAAGAGTGGAGTGAAGAAGAAGGAGAAGAAGAGTCAGAACAGGAACAAGATAGGTTTGTCAATTTTAGCAAACGAAAAATTCTGAAAGGTAGATTGCTCAAAGACCTGGAGGAGCCAGGCATCGTAAGATTGTTGGCTTCACTGGAGGCACAAGGATGGAAGGACATGGTCCTTCAGATGGATGGAAGATTGGCCAGAAAAGAACTTGTTGAATTCATGGCTAATGGGACTGTGCAGAATGGGCTGGTAACTAGTATAGTGAAGGGGGTGAAGGTGAAATTTGATGCACCTAAGTTGGGTAGAATCCTGAACATTCCAAGTGAGGGCTATGATGATTACACAAGGAAAAAGTGGCCTTGCCTGGATGGTCTGCCTACTGAACTTCAAATCACTAGGAACTTCTGTGACACTACAGATGCTGAGGAGGTACCTGAAGCAAGGGCTGTTCAAAAGAGTGAGATGAGGCCAGAGCATAAAGTGCTCTCCAGAGCATAAAGTGCTCTTTGAATTTGTAAACAAATGTCTGCTGCCTAGACAGGAAAGGAGGCACACAGCAAACTACATGGATCTGGTCCTCATGCAGTGCTTGGTGGAAGGAAAGCAAATCAACTGGCCTGCTTTCATTGTTAAGCTGCTAGATAGGGTTCTCAATGGTTCAAAGGCTCATGCCATCCCTTATGGATTTATTCTGACAGCTGTGCTGGACAAGCTGAACGTTCCCTTGAAGAAATGGGAGATGGCTTCCAGCAAAGAGCATTTTGGCATCAAACTCTTCAGGCCTGTGATTATTTCCTTAGTGTAGGCCCTATTGAACCTGGTTCATCAGTGAAGACTCCAGTAAATAGCAAGGTCAGAGCTTTGGTTCAGGAGGTGGGGACAAAGGATGCTGAGATTGCAAGGCTTCAAGCTCGAGTTGTTGAACTGGAAGAAGAGAGGAATGGGTTAAGAGATGAACTTGCAAAGGAAAAAGAAAAGAATGAAGGAATGCTCCAAACATGCTTAATCTGCTACAAACCCAATCCTCTAGCTCCTCAAAGCCTTAGGTTTCCTTGTCTTGTTCCAAATCAGTCTAGAAAACCCCCCAGTGACCCAGATTCGAGACTTTCTTTTGTTTTTGCTCATGGTTGGTAGTTTTTGTTCTTTCTTTTTGTGGACTGTTATGTAGAAGCACTGCTTATCAATGACAATGTGCATTTCTCTTGCTTTATGTTAATTCTGATCTTTATAGTTATTTTTTGTCAAGATGATTTTTGATTAACTAAAGCATGCTTTCACTTGCAGTTGCCCCAGTGGCCATGAGTACTAATTAATATTCTGGGATTCACATTATTTATGCAACTTTTCGATGATGCCAAAAGGGGGAAGATATTGTGCTTAAACTCTATTATCTGAACAGTGATGTTTATGACCTAATTAAATCTGGCCCTTAATGATAAGTTAAAATTTTAAGTGTTGATATTTTAGCTGAGTTCCGCAGGTTCTCTGATCAGTAAAAGCACAGAGTTTGTCATCATCAAAAAGGGAGAATTTGTTGGCCCAAGTTCAGTTGAAGTTTTGAAGATTGACAAATGAACTCAGTAATGGACCTGGTTCATCTGGTGAAACACAGTGTTTATCAACCGTGAGGAAGATATATCATAGAGATCAAGCAACAATATCTTCTGAACTAAATCGAAAAGATTGCAGTTGGGATAAGGAGAACAGTCTCCTTATGAGGAGAGAACACAATCCTAATCTAGGATAAGGGTTGGAGTTTGTATTGGTCAAGGACTCAAAATCGTCTAAGGATAAGCAATAGAGTCTCAATCAAACTCTAATTACTAACTCAATAAATAACTGAGTTTGTTCTCTTTTACAGGTATTGCACATACGCAGAAGTAAAACATAATTGAGAGCAAAAGAGCAAGTCTGTTTTGAAAGCAATATATGTGAGATATAAGTGTGCACTCCTGAAGCTACTTGAACGAGAGAGAAGAACCAGTTCCATTGTGTTTATTCTTATTCTAGTTCAATTGTAGTAGGAATTTCTATTTGTACCTTTCAGCTTATTTAGAAGCAATTGTATTAGGTACTTTGAGTATTCAAGTTAGAGTTAACTTAAAAGTGTCGCAACAGTTGAGGCTGTGTGCCACACTGGGATTAGAGTTAATCCTTAGGTTTATAAAAAGTTTTTGTAAATGCTGTTTTTGCTCAATGATTTTAGTGGAAGTTTGGGAAAATCCTACTGAGTAGTAGGTCGTGGTTTTTTTTACCTTTTGAGCCAGGTGTTTTCCACGTAAAAATCTCTGTGTTCTTTAGTTTATGCATTTATTATTCCGCAAACTGCAATAGTTAGAACACCTAGAAGAACCAGGTTCTTCTAGAGCGAAAATTGGGTACCACACAAATCACCCCCCCCCCCCGTGGTATTGACGTTTAGAATATCAATTGGCATCAGAGCAGATTATCCTTGAAGAGGTTAGCACCT
>NW_017679184.1:0-870 GCF_001879085.1 Nicotiana attenuata
TTGTTTGAATTCATCCGAGTGAGAAATGACTTGAACTTGTTCGTCAAAAGCTTTGGTTTAAAGTTTGGCTGCTTTGTTTGGTTGTTCAACATTTTAAACGTGGGGTTTATTATACATCATTCCTGGGGTTGAGCTGTTTTGGTTAGCTGCGTGTTGTTGATTCCTGCTGTGTATGTGCTGATTATTCACCCCTATTTTCTTTCAAACTTCTAGGTACATTCTTAGCTCATGATTGAGGGCTGATTGCTGAACATGTAATAGACTTGAAGTTTTGTTAAATGGAGATGTTATTTGAAGCTGAATTTCCTTTCTCCTTTTTACTGTTTCATATTCTATAGTTAGATTTCAAGCAATAGATGTTAGCTAGGGTCTCTTCCTTTGAATTTGGGTGTGTAAAAATGATTGGATGTGGTATTTTGGATCTGTATTGATAAGTAAACAATGGACTCTATTTATTCATCTTCATGTTTGATGTTGTGTGGATTTGAATCTGTTTAAGTTTAACAACTCAGACTGTTTGGACTGTTAGATGTGTTGCTACGATTCAGAATCTGTTTAAGTTTAATAACAACAAATAGCATTGTTTTAGTTTAATTGTTTTAGGTTGATATATCTTTGAAGTTTACTTGATTTTAGCTGCAATCAATTGATGCTTTTATATAATCTGTGTTTTAGTTTAGCTAAAAAAGGGAAGTGCTATTGGTTGCTGTATGAAGTTCTGTCCATACGAGTTTGTTTAAGACTGCCTATTGATAAGCACAAAAAATGATTTCTAAAGTCATATGTCATGTGGTTCTTAAGAAGTAAATCCTTAATTGCTCTATTTTTCAAAGTCATGGCATGGTTTGTATGTTTCTGCATATGGTATCC
>NW_017679184.1:3724-8721 GCF_001879085.1 Nicotiana attenuata
TGATCTTATCTGAAATCTACCGAGCCTTGACTATCTGTCGGGAAGGGGGAAAGTTCTTCCAAGGCTGCAATCTGTTATTACAATTATGGATGCAGGAACATCTCTGCCACCGGGTTGGATATATGAATTATGGTATGACCGGTTTAAGTTGCATTGAAGAATTTGAAAGCCGAGTAGTGGGTATTGAAATTTGAGATCCTTGACTGCCGATAAAACTGAGTGGGCATTCAGATGGCTTCCTGTTACCGAAGCAGTGTACACATCAGCTGAAGTGTGTTATATCCTCTTGATGGGCATCCGGAGCATCCAGCCTTATGCTCCCTACAGGGTTTTGCGCCAATTAGGAATATTTCAAACCGTCCCCAATGATGAAGATCTGAGTAAACATGTCATTGAACTGGGCCCAAAAGTCGCATTTCCAGAAGGAAAAATTCGCCAAGTGTGGAATGAATGTAGGTTTCTTGAACCTAAGACCATAGTGCGAGATCGAGCTAGAGGGGAAGTGGACCCTAAGTACATGGTTTGGTTTGGCAAAAGATTCCAGATTCCTGAAAGACCCGCAAAGAGACCACATGTCCAACAGTTCACCGATGGGGCCCGAGTACAATGGGATTGGTTGACTAAGGAGAATGAGTACAGGGCCAAAATAAGCCAGTTGGAAAGGCAAGTCATGGAGCTTCAATTTGAAAATGGTGTTCAAGCCGCTGCAGACAAAGGAGAAAAGAAGAAACTGACCCAGGAAAATGAGGCCCTTAAAGCTCAGATCAGAAAGATGAAAATAGCTGCCAATAACCCGGAAAGAAGTCGGGTTGATGAAAGACTTATAAGTGGTCTAAAAAAGAAAGTCCTCGGATGCCAAGAAGACCTGGAAAAGTGTGAAGATAGTCTAGCAAAAATCCGGGCACAATGGACAAAGAAAGCACAAGAACGGGCATGATTTGTGCAGCAAATGAAGAGAAACTATGAAGGGACCATCACTAGTCTAAGAAGAAAGGTAACTACTTTTGAGAATGAGGCAGTCAAGCAGGCTAAAGATTTCAAAGCCGATAGGGAGCACTGTTATGCTCTGATGGCTCAAATGGAGGAAGAAATACAGAAATTGCAAAATCAGCACCTTCATGACTCTCAAGTGTTAGAAGCCCGGAACCAGCAGATAGGGTGGTTGCTTCAGGAAAAAGGCAGAATTAGAGAAAAGATCAGAACCATGGTTGACTACATTACCGTGAAGTGCCAAGCGTGCGAGGACATGACTCGTACCACCTTTTTTGCTACAGTGATGACTTTCGTCTGCCAAGTTATGAGTGATTTGGAGCGACTACAAGGGGGTCTCGCACATAGGCCCACGGCGAGGCCGAATGATGCCCCGCGGGCCCCAGTAGTTGAAGCTTTAATGTATTCCTGATTTTTCAAGCATCGAGTCTGTATTTTGGTTTATTTTGAGTCTTTTTATAGTTTTTCTTCTTTCCAAGAAAGTGAGTAGTTTAACATCTTTTGTAATAAAAGTTTTATTAATGAAAAATCAAAAATTCCCAAAATATTATTTCCTTACTTTTCGCATTTATTTTTTCTTGAACTACGCAATGATCTGATTCACGCGGCGTCGTGATACGTAGGCAATCCTCATCGGATCCGGTCATAATTTTGTGAATAACTCCAATAAGAAAAGAAAATAAGAGAAAAAGGGCAAAAGAAAGGAAAAGCAAAAAAGGAGAGAGTGGAAATCGAAAGAAGAAAAATGGGAAAGAAAAGCCGGGATGAAGCATGCAACCGTTGCAAAACATGTAGAAACCCATTTAACTGTATAGGTGCATCACACCCCAACATGCAATTACCTATCTGTTATTTGTCACAAACTAACCGTTTGCTTCTGTCACATCCAGTCCAGGTTTTTATAGAACGGTGGTTGGTTTTCGTGGTAACCTGGCGTCACATCCATACTTTACTAGATCAAAGGGGAGCATCGGAATGTCTTCAGAAATGACTCTGCAAATGATTCCCATCGCAGATGATAGCCCAATCTCGGGCATCCCGACCTCAGAATCGGCAGCGGCTGAAGAGAACAGGATCCTGTGTCTTCGGGTTATGGAAATGTGGCATGCTTGGGCAAACGGAAGAGAGCCGCCAAGTGCAATCCTGGGATTCCCCGAACTTTTTCCTAGATCAGGGGGTACCTCCAATGTTCCAATCAGTCACCCAAACACCCCACTAGGACAACCAACTATATCCGCTCATTTCGTGGGAACACCTTCTGAGGTTCACCCCAAGGTGTTCATGTCCGGTGCAGCCTCAAATATCTTTACCGCTCCCCCATGCTCGGCCACGGCACAGCCTACACTGCCTAGGCCCACTTTTGACCCTTCAGCTTTCACATTCCAAGCACCCACCTTCCAAATGGAGCCTCCTCAGTTTCCCACTTATACTTATCCTCAGCCGCCTCAATTTGAGTTCATTGCGGGACAAGAAAAGACTACCAAATCTCCCGAGCAGGAAGAGATTACAAGGAGGATGAGGAGCATGGAGCAGAGCCTCAAAAACATACAAGGTCTGAGTGGGCAGAAAAGTGTGTCCTATGCTGATTTATGCATGTTCCCTCATGTGCACTTACCATTGGGATTCAAAACCCCAAAATTTGAAAAATACGATGGGCACGGTGATCCTATTTCTCATCTCAAGAAATATTGCAATCAGTTGCGAGGAGCCGGAGGAAGGGAAGAACTACTCATGGCCTATTTCGGAGAAAGTCTGGTTGGCATTGCCTCTGAGTGGTA
The DNA here is from genome assembly GCF_001879085.1 of Nicotiana attenuata. Classification (NCBI taxonomy): domain Eukaryota; kingdom Viridiplantae; phylum Streptophyta; class Magnoliopsida; order Solanales; family Solanaceae; genus Nicotiana; species Nicotiana attenuata. Next base: position 6,493 of record NW_017679184.1, read on the forward strand.
CATGGATCAAGATATATCTCGCTGGCACATCTGGGATGACCTTGCTAGAGACTTTGTCAGGCAATTCCAGTACAATATCGACATTGCTCCAGATAGAAACTCATTGACAAACTTGAAAAAGAAATCCTCGGAGAGCTTCCAGGAGTACGCAGTTAAATGGCGTGAGGCATCTAGAGTAAAGCCTCCAATGGACGAGGTCAAAATGGTCACAGTGTTCCTCCAAGCTCAGGAAGCCGACTACTTCCAAAATATGATGTCTGCTATGGGTAAACCGTTCGCTGAAGCCATCAAAATTGGTGAAATGGTTGAAAACGGATTGAAGACGGGTCGAATTCTAAGCCAATTCGCTATCAGAGCTACCTCCCAAGCCATTCAGGGTGGGTCTAGAGGAGTAGCGAAGGGCAAGAAAAAGGAAGAAACATCCATGGCAGCGTCGGGTGCAAGAAAACACTGCACTCCCAGATCCTTTTTCCCAGAAAGAACCCCGCAGCACTATTACCCCCACCAGGACATGGCCTATGCTTCTCAGCCATATGCGGTCATGAATGCTAAACCTTATGTCCGGCCTCAGCAACAAGCCAACAGGAACCAAGCTCCATTTCCTAGAAACCAGCCTCCTCACCAAAACCACTAAAACCTCCGTCCTCCACAAAACAACTTTCCCCCTCGTGAACCACCCAGAAGGCCAAATATTACACCAATCGGCGAATCATACTCCAGTCTGTTTCCAAAGCTTGTCCAAATGGGTCTGCTACAGCCAGTTCCTCAAACAAGGCAAAATCCAGCATCACCCGCTTACAGAGCTGGTGCCCGATGTGCCTATCATTCAGGGGCAGAAGGGCACGACACGGATGATTGCTGGACTTTGAAGAGAGCAGTGGAGAACTTGATAGAACAGAGGAAGATAGTGCTAAGGGATGATGATGTCCCCAATGTGACCAATAACCCACTGCCAGCCCACAACAACGAGCCGATAATCTGAATGATTTGTGAGAATAAGGAATTTGACCTAGCGTTGAAGGCCATCATTGCCATCGCTGATATAAAAAAGAACCCAAAAGCTACCCCGAAGCAAGACAAAGGGGAGAAAAGAAGCAAAACCACCCTTTACAAAGTCAGAGAAGAAAGTTGAAGTTGAAACTGGGGCAACGCCTCCCAAAGATGTTGTTCTCTATGTCCCTCAAGGGCGCAAAGAAAAACATATGAATTTGAGTCCTACCAGGAGATTCGAGCTGAATAGGACAACCCAAATGTATGTGCCCAAGGGAACTTAAGTGATGCGGGGGCAATTAATCCACCAAGGCTGCGTGAGCCCGTGGTTATTGGCCGCGCGCCACAAAAGCCCATGATAGATCCTGCCGCGTTGCCTTGGAACTACAACAAATCAGTGGTGACTTATAAGGGCAAAGAAATCTCAGGAGAAGTTCAAGAAAATTACCCTGTTGAAAAGTACTCCAATTTGGAAGAGGTGAACAACGCCACTAGAAAGCGCTTCACCTGTAAGAAGCCCGTGAGTGCTGAAGAAGCGGAAGCCTTCTTTCAAAAGATGAAAATGGCGGATTATGAGGTGATCGACCAGCTTCGAAAATCTCCTGAACAAGTCTCCTTATTATCTCTGTTGATGAGCTCCACCGAACATCAGAAGGTATTGATCAAAACCCTTAACGAAGCATATGTGCCTGTCGAGACTTCTGTAGAGCAGTTGGAGAGAATGGCAGAAAGATTTTTCGCAATTAACCAGATCTCCTTCAGCAAAAATGACTTGCCCCCAGAAGAGGCCGCACATAATAAAGCCCTGCACCTAACAGTCAAATGCGAAGGGTACTACGTGAAAAGGGTTACTGTGGACGGAGGCTCTAGGGTGGACATCTGCCCACTCTCAACTCTGCAGCGTATGGAAATCGGGACCGAAAGAAGTCGACCCAACAATGTCTGTGTACGTGCCTTCGATGGCATCAAAAGGGACACAATTGGAGAGATCGATCTAATTCTGACCATCGGCCCAGTAGACTTTGAAGTAACCTTCCAGGTTCTAGACATGGACATAACCTACAATTTTCTTTTGGGGAGGCCATGGATCCATGCAGCGGGGGCTGTGCCCTCTACTCTTCATCAGATGGTAAAGTTCGATCATGAGGATCAAGAGATCGTGGTCCACGGGGAGGACGAGCAATCAATTTATCGGGACCCATCAGTCCCATGTCTTGAAGCAAGAGAGGGGAGTGAGCA
>NW_017679184.1:10190-13958 GCF_001879085.1 Nicotiana attenuata
ATAACTGCGCCAAGCATGAGATATAGTCCTTCGTGGACTGTTACGCAGGATATCACCAGGTGTTGATGGATGAAGAAGATGCCGAAAAGACAGCTTTTACCACACCTTGGGGTACATACTGTTACAGAGTCATGCCATTTGGTCTGAAGAATGCTGGGGTAACCTACATGAGGGCCATGACCGCCATTTTCCATGATGTGATGCATCAAGAGATAGAGGTGTATGTGGACGACGTAATCATCAAGTACAAAACCCAGGATGACCATGTTCGAGACCTGAGAAAATTCTTTGAGTGGTTGCACAAATATGATTTGAAGTTGAACCCAGTCAAATGTGCGTTTGGAGTCCCATCGGGCAAACTTTTGGGTTTTATAGTCAGCCGGAGAGTTATCGAGTTAGATCCAACAAAAATAAAATCTATCCGGGATTTGCCTCCTCCGAGAACCAAGAAAGATGTGATGAGCTTGTTGGGCAGATTAAACTATATCAGCCGGTTCATTGCTCAGTTGACATCCACGTGTGAGCCCATATTCAAATTGCTGAAGAAAGATGCGGCAATCAAGTGGACGAATGAATGTCAAGAAGCTTTTGATAAAATCAAGGAATATCTGTCAAATCCGCCAGTCTTTGTCCCACCAGAGCCAGGAAGGCCTCTTTTCTTGTACCTGACAGTCTTGGAAAATTCTTTCGGTTGTGTCCTGGGGCAATATGATGTAACCGGGAAGAAAGCACAGGCAATCTACTATTTGAGCAAGAAGTTTACCAGCTATGAAGCTAAGTATACTCTGCTGGAAAGAACTTGTTGTGCCTTAACTTGGGTCACTCAGAAGCTGAGACATTATCTGCAAGCCTACACCACTTACCTTATAACCAGGTTGGATCCTTTGAAATACATATTCCAGAAACCAATGCCCACAGGGAGATTGGCAAAATGGCAGATTCTGCTCACTGAATTTGACATAGTCTATGTCACTCGCACGGCAAGAAAGCCCAGGCATTGGCAGATCATTTAGCTGAAAACCCAGTTGATGAAGAATACCAACCTTTGAACACTTACTTCCCAGATGAAGAAGTAAACTCAATCGAGGCGATATCCGAGGATACTGCTACTTGGAAAATGTTCTTTGATGGAGCGGTAAACGCAAAAGGTGTGGGAATTGGGGCAATTTTGATCTCACCCACTGGTCAGCACTATCCAGCCACAGCCAGGCTTCGGTTTTTCTGCACAAACAACACCGCTGAATATGAAGCCTGCATTATGGGTATGAACATGGCGATCGACCAAGATGTCGAAGAGTTGTTGATTATGGGAGACTCAGATCTGATTATCCGGCAAGCCCAAGGAGAATGGGAAACCCGAGATGTTAAACTTATTCCCTATTGGCAGCATGTGGAAGATCTTAGCAAGCGGTTCAAGTCAATAGAGTTCCGGTACATCCCTCGTTGTCACAATGAACTAGCTGATGCACTCGCCACTCTGGCCTCGATGTTGCCCTACCCAGGCAACGCCCACATTGATCCCTTGGAAATCCAAATCAGGGAAAGGCATGGTTATTGTAATACGGTTGAGGCAGAACCAAACACCCAGCCATGGTACCATGACATCAAAAGGTTTCTAAAAACACAAGAATACCCCAAGCAAGCCAGTGGAGACCAAAAGAGAACCATCAGACGGCATGCAAGTGGTTTCTTCTTAAGCGGTGATGTCTTGTACAAAAGGACCCCGGATCTCAACTTGTTAAGATGTGTTGACGCCGAAGAGGCCGAAAGGATCATGCATGAAGTACACGCAGGAGTCTGCGGACCCCACATGAACGGGTATGTTTTAGCAAAGAAAATCCTTCGATCGGGCTATTATTGGATAATCATGGAAAAGGACTGCTTCAGGTTTGTTCGAAAGTGCCATCAGTGTCAGGTACACGGTGATTTGATTCATGCAGCTCCGATAGAAGTACATCCCATGTCAGCACCTTGGCCATTTGTCACTTGGGGCATGGACGCCATTGGGCCAATTGAGCCGAAAGCCTTAAATGGACACAGATTCATACTGCTTGCCATTGACTACTTCACGAAGTGGGTTGAATCAATCACTCTCAAATCAGTCACCAAGAAAGCTATGGTAGATTTTGTGCACTCCAATCTTATCTGCCGTTTTGGCATTCCTGCAACTATTATCATGGATAATGATGCAAACTTGAATAGTCATTTGATGGGAGAAATATGCGAACAATTCAAAATAACCCATCGGAACTCTACTCCCTATCGGCCCAAAGCCAATGGTGCCGTTGAAGCAGCAAACAAGAACATCAAGAAGATTTTGAGAAAGATGATTCAGAGCTCCAGGCAATGGCATGAAAAGTTGCCTTTCGCATTGCTGGGATATCGCACTATGGTGCGCACATCGGTAGGAGCAACCCCGTACCTTTTGGTTTATGGCACTGAGGCCGTGATACCCGCGGAGGTGGAAATCCCTTCCCTTCGGATCATTGTTGAAGCTAAAATCGAAGACAGTGAGTGGGTTAAGACTCGTCTGGAACAGCTGACCTTAATTGATGAAAAGCGTATGGCTGCGGTCTGCCACGGGCAGTTGTACCAACAAAGAATGGCTCGTGCTTATACCAAGAAAGTGCGGCCCAGGAATTTTGAAGTGGGACAACTTGTGTTAAGGCGCATTCTTCCTCATCATCAGGAAGCAAAAGGAAAATTTGCTCCTAATTGGAAGGTTCCATATATCATCAGAAAGATATTTCTGAGAGGAGCATTGTACTTGGCGATGTCGAAGGAAATGATCCCGAAGCAGCTGTGAATGCGGATGCAGTAAAAAGGTACTATGTTTAGTTTTCTGCGGCGATGACTTTGTTGATTGGGATGACGAAGGCTTTTGTTTTTGCTATCCAAACACTATCAACCTTTTGCAAACCCTTTGAGCCAGTCACTTTTCTTTGGCTACCCTCCTTGGAACCCGAAAGTGTATTGAAAAAAAAATCAAAAACAAAAGAAAGAAAAAGAAAACAAAACAAAACAGAAAAACAAAAAAAAACAAAAAAAACAAACAAACAAAAACAAAAACAAAACAAAATGTTTTCCCTGAAGTACGTCTGACTTGATTCCGAAAGGATACGTAGGCAGCCTCTCTCTGGGGTTCAGTCATACCAAAACAAAAATCCCATTTTCCCCCAAAAGTAAAATTGGGGCAGATGATATAATGGCTCGGTAATGAGCCCACCACAATTGTTCCAAAGTTGTAATTCCATCTAGATTCTTTTTACCCAAACCTTGTCCAAGTCCTTCCGATCAATTGGAAAAGGCGTTGGAATCGGTAAACACCATTGTGTGAATCTGACACAATCAAAATGAGAGAAATAAAATGAGAGAGTCTTATTGGCCGAAAAGAAGACATTTCCCACCACTGAAAGAGTCCTGGCAAGATTCCCTGGTTTTTAAACACGAGTCAATGAGTTTATGAGAAGTTGGGAAAGTTTGTGCGGGTCGGGCATCCAGTCCAAGAAGCATGTCATGTCTATTTGAAGCCTGCATGCACCCCAGATAAGTCCTTTCTTCATTCTTGAAAGGGACACTTCTCTTTAAATTCATTTTCTTGCCTTTTGTTTACTTTTCCTTGAATCCATCTCGGTCTAACTCTGTTTCCGAAACTAATACAAAGAAAAGGTGGCAAGACTGGCTTCACAGGGCTCTGCCTAACAAAAGCTAAAGAAAAGTACCCAGCCTCAGCGGGTGCGTCAAGCCGATCCCGACTGGCCATGATGG
>NW_017679184.1:14118-17985 GCF_001879085.1 Nicotiana attenuata
CTTACTTTAGGACTAACCCTCTTTACGGAAGACCCGAAAAGTAATAATTGAAAAAAAAAATCAAAATAAAAAACATAAGAAAGAAAAAGAAAACAAAACAAAAAAAAAACAAACAAACAAAAACAAAAACAAAACGAAATGTTTTCCCTGAACTACGTCTGACTTGATTACGAAAGGATACGTAGGCAGCCTCTCTCTGGGGTTCAGTCACACCAAAACAAAATCCCGATTCCCCTCAAAAGTGAAACTGGGGCAGATGATATAATGGTTCGGAAATGAGCCCATCAGAACGGTTCCAAAGTTGTAATTCCATCCAGATTCTTTTTACCCAAACTTTGTCCAAGTCCTTCTGATCAATTGGCAAAGGCGTCGGAATTAGAAAACACCGTTGTTGGAATCTTATACAATCAACTGAGAGAAATAAAATGAGAGAGTCTTATCAGTGAAAACCTACGGGCACCATAAGGCGATGGTGAGCAGAGAAATTAAAAATGAGAGAGCCCGTTTAGTTAAAACTTGTAAAGAGCACTATCGGGCGACGGTGAGAAGAGAAATGAGAGAGCTCGATTGGCGAAAACCCGCAAAGGGCGCCGTCGGTCGAAAAGAAGACACCTCCCACCACTGAAAGAGACCTGGCAAGATTCCCTGGTTTTGAAACACGGGTCACAATGAGTTTATGAGAAGTTGGGAAAGTTTGAGCGGGTCAGGCATCTAGTCCAAGAAGCATGTCATGTCTATTTGAAGCCTGCATGCACCCCAGATAAGTCCTTCCTTCCTTCCCGAAAGGGACACTTCTCTTTAAATTCATTTTCTTGCCTTCTGTTTACTTTTCCTTGAATCCCTTTCGGTCTAACTCTGTTTCCGAAACTAATACAAAGAAAAGGTGGCAAGATTGGCTTTACAGGGCTCTGCCTAACAAAAGCTAAAGAAAAGTACCCAGCCTCAGCGGGTGCATCAAGTCGATCCCGACTGGCCATGATGGCTGATGCTCTGAAAGCAAAGTTATTGAAAAGGAAAAAGAAAGTCAAGGACAAAGGCCCTAAGGGCAGAATAAAGTGAAGGGGTCGAAGCCCCATGCTGCGAGTCGTCATGAAATCCCAAAAGTTGAGCCTTTCGGTTTGAAAGAGAGATTAATCTTCAAAACCAGCAAACAGCAGAGGTTCTCAAAAGAAGCTGGGCCGAGATCAAGCAATTAAGACGATCAAGGCCACAAAATCAACCATCGTTTCAAACTAACATTTGTTCTTTGTTTGAAAATTGAAACAGGTGCAATCCAAGCAACCGTGCAAGAAGCAGGTGCAACCCAAAAAGGAAAAGAAATGCGCAGGTGCTGAAATAGCTTTGCAGCGAATAATCAATCCAAAGGGAAGTTTCCTCCGAGTTCTTTCCTGCATCTCATTAAAAAAAAGAAAAAAAAGAAAAGAAGAAGAAGAAGAAGAAAATTCAAAAATTGATAGTTTAGAATCCCAATATCAATCTTTTATGCTTTGCCAACATTAGGGCTCCAATCCCTGAGTTGTGCCTTTTTAGACATAGGGCCTCCATTCCCTAGTCGCCTTTTGCCAACATTAGGGCTCCAATCCCTGAGTTGAGCCATTTTAGACATAGAGCCTCCATTCCCTAGTCGCCTTTTGCCAACATTAGGGCTCCAATCCCTGAGTTGAGCCTTTTTAGACATAGGGCCTCCATTCCCTAGTCGCCTTTTGCCAACATTAGGGCTCCAATCCCTGAGTTGTGCCTTTTTAGACATAGGGCCTCCATTCCCTAGTCGCCTTTTGCCAACATTAGGGCTCCAATCCCTGAGTTGAGCCTTTTTAGACATAGGGCCTCCATTCCCTAGTCACCTTTTGCCAACATTAGGGCTCCAATCCCTGAGTTGAGCCATTTAGACATAGGGCCTCCATTCCCTAGTCGCCTCTTGCCAACATTAGGGCTCCAATCCCTGAGTTGAGCTTTTTAGACATAGGGCCTCCATTCCCTAGTCGCCTTTTCGCCAACATTAGGGCTCCAATTCCTGAGTTGACATTTTAGATAAAGGGCTCCATCCCCTGATCTTTTCCCTTCTAGATAGATGCAATCCTTATTTTATTTGCTTTCGAAAAAAAAAGAAAAAAAAAGAAGAAAAAAAGGAGTTTATATTTTGTTCCAAATAACTCACAAAATTTTCCTAGTGAAAACTGGGGCAGAAAATTTCGTTCGTTTGTTTGTTTTTGGTGTCTGAACAGGTTTTACCTCAAGGCACAGGATTCGAGATGACCTAAAGAATGAGTCTCGAACCAGAATAAAGAAAAGAACAAAAGAAGTGAATTCAAGATGCTGGAGCAGACAAAGATGCGGACTGCTCAAAATTTGATTGGAATCACAAGCTTCGCATGTCCCATTTTGATCCAAATGCTGAAGAAAGAACCAGCACCTACAGCTTGCGAGCATCAAGATTCAGATCGGGGTCCACAGCAAAATTAGCTAAGACTCAAGATCAAGCTTCAAGAGATTTATAGATAGGAATCTTGTAACTCGTAGTTGATAGGCCTAGCTAGCTTAGCTTTTGATTTTCCTTTTTCAGTGTAATAAGGAGGTCAGCAAGCATGTAGCAGCAGCATCAGCAGTGAAATCACAGCTCCCGGTATTCCCAGCTACCAAAACTTCCAGAACTACACTGACCTGATTCCTTTATAGCCAAGGATACGTAGGCAACCTCCGAAGCAAGGTTCGGTTAGATATTTTTCAAAAAAATGCTTCTCATGGAGTGCCAAGCGGGCAAAAATCTCTCATAATTGCTCATTTATCTTTGCCCGAAAACCCTTCGTGTCTCCGAGCAAAGAGGGGCAGCTGTGAGCACGTGATTTTTGCCTCGCATGATTTACTCCTACAGAATTCTTAAAATTAGGATTTTTCCTTTAATTATTTGATTTTTAGGAATTAATTGCATAATTTTTGTGTTTGTTTTTATTTTTGTGTGCATGTTTAATTTATATAATTCATAAAAAATACAAAAATAGTGCATTTGCATTTAGGACCTAATTTTCTACTTTTTAAGATGATTAATTATTTAATATTACAAAAAAAATGAAAGAAAATAACAAAATAGCTCTCTTTGCATTTTTACTTTTAATTCTTCGAATTCATTACATTTTTGCTTTCAGTTTGGGACTTAACCAATTTTTGTAAATGTTATGAGGTTAATTAGTTTATATTGTTAACTAATTTAGTTTTAAGGTTTAATTTTAGTTTTGTTTTAATTTGAAAAGAAAAAGATAAAAAGGAAATAAAAGGAAAAAGTTTAAATTTGGGCCAGTCTTTGATTTAATCCCCAGCCCAAACCAAATTCCCCCTTAAACCCGTCCAAAAACCACCTGACCCAGCCCAAACCCGCATCAAAACCCAGTCTCCCCACCTAATAACCAAAACGGCCCCGTTTTGCCCCCTAGTTAATCTCAACCGTCGAGGTTTGTAGATCTAACGGATGAGAACGAGGGGGTCACTTACTATTTAACTGTCCAAACGCGACCCCCCCCCCCCCCCGATCTCTCTTCTGCTCCTCACATCAAAGACCAATCCCCTCCCCTGTAACGCCGCCCTAAGACCACGGCACGCTGCCTACCGAAAATCGTCTCCGCCGGCGGCGAGTCTCCAAATCACCCCAAATCTTCACCAGAGCTTCATCACCTCCCCCTCATACCCATGCCACCACCCGCCTCCCTCGAATCTCACTGAAAACCCCCAAATATCCAAACCCTAGGGCGCCGCCCTTGGTTCCACCACTACCCGCCGGCGGCGCCAACCCCTTTTCCCACCAAATCAACACCAAATGACCACCATGACCTCCTCATCTCAAATACCCAACCCATTACCCTCGAATCTTCGTGG
>NW_017679185.1:0-2743 GCF_001879085.1 Nicotiana attenuata
CAAGTTTACTTGCTTTAACACTTGAAATGATATTTCCAATAATATTTTGGGCTGAGCATCATGTTTATTGTTGCCCGAGTGGCTTATGTGATTTTTGTTCACTGAGTAAGGCCGAGGGCCTGTATTGTGAGGATACTTTTGGATCGGGCTGCACGCCGCAATAATATATATATATATATATATATATATATATATATATATATATATATAGATATACATATATATATCGGGTTGCACGCCGCAGCAGTATTATACTGATACTGGTATGAGGCGAGATGGCTTGATATTGCGCTTGGGCCGTAAGGGGCCCCTCCCGGAGTCTGCACACCCCCAGTGAGCGCCATCGATCGGGCTGCACGCCGCAGCGATATGTGGATCGGGCTGCACGCCGCAGCGTTACTAGTACTGTTCTATGTGTTTACTTTATTTCATTTGCTTGCCATTATCTGTTGTCTGTGTTACTTCACAGGTATTTACCTGATTGTCTGGCATTATCTGTTGAGTAAGTGTTGTGCCCGAGGGACAGATTTTTGTGCTTATCTGCACTAATTGTTTTGCATTCATTTGCATAACTGTTGAAAAAGTCATTTTCAAAAGAGGTTTGAACTGAGCTAAAATGTTTTTCTAAAGATTTCACAACTTCACTGTTTTTCTCAAAGGGTTTTATACTGCTTCCATACAGCATGATGGTTTGCTTTACGTGATTTCTTACTGCTCAGTTGTTATTTACCTTTATTACTCACTGAGTTGGAGTACTCACTTTACTCCCTGCACCTTGTGTGCAGATGCAGGTATTTATCCACCCGTTAGCGGGTTTTGGCTGATGAGAGGCAGAGTTATAGGAGTTAGCGAGGTGACTGCCAGCGTTCGCAGCACCGTTTTCCTCTCTTTTGTTCATTATTCCGATTTTGTATATTTTAGACCTTGTAGTTGGATTTATACTCTAATAGATGCTCGTGACTTGTGACACCCCGATTAGGGATATGTTGGGTTGTATTTCCGCTAATTAATATCATGAAATCATATTTAAACTGTTTATGAACTGTTTAACTGCTTAAAGAGGTGTTCTGGAATGGTCTGGCTGGCCTTGTCTTCACGAGAGGTGCCATCACGACCGGGGCGGAGTTTGGGTCGTGACAAGTTGGTATCAGAGCCTAGGTTACTAGGTCTCACGAGTCATGAGCAGGTTTAGTAGTGTCTCGCGGATCGGTACGGAGACGTCTGTATTTATCCTCGAGAGGCTGCAGAACCTTTAGGAAAACTTCACCTTCTTGTAATCTTATCGTGCGTCCTTGATTCAACTTGAAAAATAACTCTTGAGATTCCTTCCACGCGTTCGTATGCGTGCATGAGCGCTCAATATCAGATGTGCCTTTATGGCTTGTGATTCCCCGATCGAGGGGCGAGATGTAATCTCTGTGAGTTTATGTTGGGCCAGCTGGAGGACTTGAGGCCGGATCTTTGCCTATGGCTTGAGCACCGAGGTGCTGACTGTGTGAGTAAGTGTTTTGAACTTATATGTTCGGTATTGTCCCTATTAGCGGAAGTGACGGCTGGATAGCCACGTGATGAGTATGTTAGTACTGCGAGATGTATCTATACGACTTGGAAGTGACGAGGAAGGTCTGCTGGATGATAGATGAACCATTAAGTGTTTGATTTCCATTGTGAGTGGATGTGTGGCCCCGAGTTATGGGCACATGAAGAACCTTTTCATGTTTTCCAATTGAGAGTGAAGTAAATTTTATCTTGCGGTACGAGTTCGGACTCAGGAAGACTAAGTAACTGTGTAATGTGTATGACGGTGGAAGGTATACAGAAATGTCATATTGAGGCGAAGCAGGTGGGTTATCTCCTGCGGAGTGTTCCGAAGTGGTGCGATCCTTATGTGTATGTTAGAAGATCTCATGTGTAATTGAAAAGTACGTGTTGAAATTTGAAATTTTGGGTCGCTTAAGAGAGTGGGCTTATCTGTTGCGGGGGTGAATGCGAGAATTGCAGAAGATTTACAGTATTCGAGATTACAGTTTTCACAAGCTTATAAAAGATTTGAGTTTAATCTCACTATGGTATTGTAGCATTAATAGAGTAAAAGTGTTATGAGTTATTGAGTGTATCTTGATCTATGGCTTCGAGCCAAGTGGGGGAGTCTGCTGTGAGCAGTTGATTGCACAGTTAGGTGCTATGTTGGTTCCAGTTTGGGGCGTGCGAGTGAATTAGCTATGGCTAGAGTGAAGGAAAAATCTGTCAAAGGTTATATATGCTTCATAGGGTATGAGAACTTCGGAATGTCTAGAGTTGTTGGTAAAGAATGCTCGGTGCATAGAGCCGGAAGATGCTTGGTTGTATTGGGATGAGGATTTCATTCTGCGGTGTCGGAGTGCCAATGAGGCACGGGTGGTTCTGTTCGTTGGGCCAGGTAAATTGCAGTTTGAATAAGAGTGAATGACTTGCGAGAATGGTTCTAATGTGTTCAAGAGTCTGCATACATCAATTGAGTATTCTAAAGTTACATATGCGGTTAGAAACTGTGTTTTCATTGGAAGAGGTCAAGACTTGTGGTATTCCTATGTTAATTGTGGGATTCTAGGTATCAGTATCAGGAAAGTAAAGGTAACGAATTTAGATTCGCAGGAAGTTCTGCAGAGTAAAGTATTCTGGAATGTGGTGTTTCGAGGAATAGTTAAGGGAGTATTCAGCGGTTATGGGTTTCGGACAGTGTGGTTTTATGCTTGGGTCTCGT
>NW_017679185.1:3941-12495 GCF_001879085.1 Nicotiana attenuata
ATGGTTTATTGCGTGTTTCATTTATCGTTGGAAGTATATGAAAGTGTTGGAAATGAGGCTTTAGCTAATAAGAGGTTTTCTATCGGTATTTGGTTGTTGTAGGCAGTTGTTGTGAATGGAAGTTATCGCTGCATGTGTTTGAGTTATTTGGTATATCATATAATTGCACCTGAGGTTGCAGGCATGGGCTATTACAGCTGGTTCGGGACTATTCAGAGTATAGGTGTGAGGTTCTGATCGTATTGACGGTTTCAGAATTGAAAGTGTGGTTCTAGGGTTTATGGATTAGGATGGATTGTGAAATTTCAGCTACGTCGTGATATCAGACCTATATAAGATAGGGTGATGTGGGATCACCCCCGGGTATATGCTTGGTAAGGTTATTCAGCCATTGGTTGGCTTCTAAAACAACTCTGGGAACGTTCGAGGACGAACGTGTGTTTAAGTGGGGGAGGATGTAATGACCCGATCGGTCGTTTTGAGCTTTTGCACTCTGATTGCCAGTTCTCGGGCATGACTTGCCCCGTATGATGTGTTATGACTAATGTAGATCGTTGGTTTTGGTTTTCAGGAAAATCGGAATGAATTTGAAAGAAGAGTCTCAGTTGAAAGGTTTGAATTTGAAAGGTTTGACCAAGAGTTGACTTATTTGTATATGAGCTCGGATCGGAGTTTTTATGATTTGGTTAGCTTTGTTGGGTAATTTATGACTTAGGAGCGTGATCGTAATTTGGTTTTGGAGGTCCGGTGTAGAATTAGGCTTGAATTGGCGAAGTTAGTATTTTGGCAATTTCCGGTTGTTAGATGAAATTTTGATCCGAGGGTCGGAATGGAATTCCGAGAGTTGCTGTAGCTTCGTTATGTGATTTGGGATGTGTGTGCAAAATTTCAGGTCATTTGGACGTGGTTTGGCCGGGTTTTTGATCAAAAGTGTGTTTCAGAAGTTTTTAGAAACCTTAGGCTTGAATTCGATGTAAATTGATGGATTTGGTGTTGTTTGAGGTGTTTTGATGATCGGAACAAGTTTGAATGAAGTTTTAGGATGTGTTGGTGCTTTTGATTGAGGTCCCGGGGGCCTCGGGTGAGTTTCGGATGGTCAATCGGACCATTTTTGGTATTTTGAAGTTGCAGATTTTTGTGTTCAGGTGCTGCAGAAATTAAGCTTTCGCGATCGCGTGGGGTGAATCGCGATCGCGTAGAAGGACTGAGGAAGACCAAGAATTTAGCCTTCGCGTTCGCGATAGGGTCTTCGCGTTCGCAGAAGGCTGGGATGCAATGTATCGCGTTCGCGTGAGTGCAATCGCGATCACGTAAAGGAATTCGGGGTCTGAGCATCTTTGTTCATCGCGTTCGCGTGGATTTATCCGCGTTCGCGTAGTTTTGCAGTTCTGAGTATCGCGTTCGCGTGGTCCTCACCGCGTTCGCGTAGAGTAATTTGGAGGGCCTGGTGATTTGTGCTTCGCGATCGCGAGGCTTATGCCGCGATCGCGATGAAGGAATGGTCAGTGCTGGGCAGAATGTTTTAAGTCACTTCATCCGCGATTTTGGGTCATCGTCCTCCATGGTTGATCATTTTGAGAGCTTCTTGGTGGAGATTAAAGAGGGATTCAAGGGGAATCGATTGGAGGTAAGATTTTTGAACTTAAAGCTCGTTTTTATTGTGTAATCTACCTAGAAATTCATGGAACTTAAGCAAAAATGGAAGAAACTAGGGCTTGGGATTTTGAAATTTGATTTGGGGATTTGAAGGACCAATTGGGGTCGGATTTGAGAACTTTTGGTATGTATAAACTCGTGAGGAGATAAGGAATCTAATGATGTGAAAATTTCTGAGTTTCGAGAAGTGGGCCCGGGGCTCGGGTTTTGCTAATTTCTGGATTTTTGATATTTTTCGATTGTTTTCGCTTGGGCTTTGTTCCCTAAGCTTATTGTGACGTATTCGTTCTGGTTTTGGTTAGATTCGACGCGCGTGGAGGCCGATTCGAGGGGCAAAGGCATCGTGAACTAGAGATATCGCCGGTTCGAGGTGAGTAATGATTGTAAATGATATCTTGAGGGTTTGAAACCCCGGATTGCACATCGTAGTGCTATATTGAGGTGACTTGCACGCCGGATAGCGAGCGTGGGGTAGAGCACCTTTGGGGATTGTGACTTGGTCCGTCCCGATTGATGATTTTACCGTGTAATTGACTGAAACTTATTTGTTATCATCATGACTTGGGCTGATTGCCATATTTGGGCTTCGTGCCAGCTATTTGAACCCCTTCGGGGATGGTTGTTGATATTTCCTCACTGTTTTGATTTTATACTTGAACTCAGTCATGCATTTTTCCATTGTTTTCAAAACTCAGCCAAGTTTACTTGCTTTAACACTTGAAATGATATTTCCAATAATATTTTGGGCTGAGCATCATGTTTATTGTTGCCCGAGTGGCTTATGTGATTTTGTTGACTGAGTTAGGCCGAGGGCCTCTATTGTGAGGATACTTTTGGATCGGGCTGCACGCCGCAGCAGTATTATGCTGATACTGGTATGAGGCCAAGGGCCTAGATTCGATGCCACGAGATGGCTTGATATTGCGCTTGGGCCCTAAGGGGCCCTTCCCGGAGTCTGTACACCCCAGTGAGCGTCGTCGACGATAAATGGATCGGGCTGCACGCCGTAGCGATATGTGGATCGGGCTGCACGCCGCAGCGGTACTAGTACTGTTCTATGTGTTTACTTTATTTAATTTGTCTTCAATTATCTGTTGTCTGTGTTACTTCACGGGGTATCTACCTGATCGCCTGACATTATCTGTTGAGTGAGTGTTGTGCCTGTGGGGTGAATTTCTGTGCTTATCTGCACTAATTGTTTGCATTTATTCGCATAACCGTTGAAAAAGTCATTTTCAAAAGAGGATTGAACTGAGCTAAGATGTTTTCTATAGATTTCACAGTTTCGCTGTTTTTCTCAAAAAGGGTTTATATTGCTTCTACACAGCATGATGATTTGCCTTACGTGATTTCTTACTGCTCAATTATTATTTACCTTTATTACTCACTGAGTTGGAGTACTCACTTTACTCCCTGCACCTCGTGTGCATATGCAGGTATTTATCCACCCGTTAGCAGGTTTTGGGCTGATCATAGGCAGAGTTATAGAAGTTAGCGAGGTGACTGCCAGCGTCCACAGCACCGTTTTCCTCTCTTTTATTCATTATTCCGATTTTGTACATTTTACCTTGTAGTTGGATTTACACTCTAATAGATGCTCGTGACTTGTGACACCCCGATTAGGGCTGTGTTGGGTTGTACTTCTGCTAATTAATATTATTAAATCATATTTAGACCGCTTATTCATGTTTATCTATTTTTGAAAAGGCGATATTGGTTAGTAGGCTGGCCTTGTCTTCACGAGAGGCACCATCACGACCAGAGCAGGGATTTGGGTCGTGACAGTTGTAACCCCGTTTTGTTGTTCGAACCCTTTCACCGTCTGTCAAATGACATTTTCTGTTTTCTGTTATTTCTAGTCATTTTTTGTTTAGTTCTTTTTTTTCCTTTTGTAGTTCTTTTCCTGCTGACTCTAGTGATATGACATGCACGCGTAATTCTCAGCGTGGTCTTAAAAGTTAGTTTAGTCATGAAGCAATGAAACAATTTCGAAGATGATAGGGACGATTGAGGGAAATAAGTACAGATTTTGACATTTTGAGATCATTTGAAGCCCGAACTGTGTGAAACTGGGGCAGATAATTTGGGAAGTTAATAGGATGACAAGAATTCGTTAAAGGAGAGTGCATCCCAGACAATTTGAAGCAAGCAACTTTGAGTTCAAGTGCATCTCAAGTTACAACATCAAACCAAGGGAGTTTGCCCCAAACTGACGGAGCACATCCATTTTGAAGAAGAAATCACCCAAGAAGAGCTTTGTACTTGACAAGGCACTAAAGAAAGGTGGAACGCATATCTGTGATACCAATGCCAATGCCGCAAAAGAAATGCTATGCATGATCTTCATTTTTCATCTTCAAGTTGCATGTGTTATACTTGGTATTCTTAGAGATTGGGAGGCCCTCTTTCAGCTATCCAAACACTTTATACCCTTTGGTACCCCTTTGAGCCTGTGCTGATTTCTTTGACCTCCCCTCTTTTGGAATAAAAAAAGATTTCATGTCCCCGTAGATTTATTTTAGAAAATTCATTCCAAAAGAAAAATTCAAAAAGAAAAAAATATAGATAACAAAGAAAAAGAAAAGAAAAAGAAAAAAAAGAAGAAAAGAGAAAAGGAAAAAATATAGCAACAAAAAAAAACAAAACAAGAATTAGTTGTGAACTACGTTCGACCTGATTCTTGTCAGCACAAGATCCGTAGGCAGCCTTACGGTTCGGTCACACTTAATAAAGTATTTCATAATTCCACGAAGTCAAGAGTGGGGCAGTTTTTCTTAGAAATTTCAACTAAAAAAAAGAAGAGAGAATCAAATTCTCTTGTTTTATAATATGGGGCAAAGTTTTAAAATGAATTTCCAAAGTTGTAAATAAATTAACCCTGGTATCTTAGTTATTTTGAGCCTTTATGATATCCTTTCTTTCTAACCCTGTCCAAAAGCCACATTACATTCCAAGAAAGACCTCCCAGATAATCTTTGAGAGTGCTGAGTTTAGACATGCCAAGAGCATATGATATTTTTACCATGGTTAATGCTTGTCATCCGCAGAATCAGAGGAAATAAGAAGAAAAAAATAAAATGAGTGAGTCTTATTGGTGAAAACCTTCACAGGCACCATAAGGCGACAGTGAGTTTAGAGAAAAAATAAAATGAGAGAGGATTGATGGTGAAAACCCTTTGGGCACTACAAGTCAAATAAGGATCATGAATCAGATAGGATAATCGGAGCATTGAAGCCCAGTTTAACGGCGAAGAGGTACAACAAGAGTTGAATATTAGAATTGCTTGACAGATTAGGCCACTTAATCCAAAAGTGCATGTCATGGTCATTAGAGTTGTTACCCACATCAGATAAGTTTCTACTTGGTGATTTTCTTGTTAGATGTCATCTCTTTCCGTTATCCCCTTAACTCTATTCTTCTTCTTTGTTTAAGTCCTTTTGAGTCTGTTTTGTCAGAACAAGTAAGAAATGACTTCAAAATATGCTACCAACTTTCCAATTGCACAAAGCGGAGTCTGGTTAGTACATCAAAGTGGTATAAGTCAGTAAAGAATAGTATGCGCACTGAGTGGGTAGCAATTGACGTGCTTTGGGATTCATGTGAAATACAAAGGTTCGGTATATGTCAATTCATGAGAACAATGCAACAAAAAGAGGATATTGGGTTTGACCGGATCAGAGGTATTTTCTGTGATAAGGGTGACAGAGAAAGTGGTTAGTCAATAAAAAAGCAAGGTATTTCAAGTTGAAATCAAATTTATCATGGCAAGTGAAGGAACAATCGCCCTCAAAGTCAAGGCCACAAACCAACCACCATGTTTAAACTCACAAGTTTTCTTTGTTTGAAACAGGGACGAAGACTGTGTCCAAATCAAAGCTTGGAAGCTTGAATTTTTCAAGTGCGGTGCCCAAATCTGGTAAACACAAAGGTTTTTTGAGAAGGTTTTTACTTGCTAGGAGTTCCCCTAGTTGAGATGACCATTACCTCCTAGGCATTATCCCTAGCCAGAAGAGTTTTTAGTTTTTCTTAAGTTCAGGGGGTCCCGCCTGCTGAATAGGGTTAGTTTTAGTGTCCTTAAATTATTAATCTTTAGCATTCCTTAAGTTCAGGGGTCCCGCCTGGAGAATATGGTCATTTTTAATTTTCTTAAGTGGTTAGTCTTTAATTTTCCTTGAGTTCAGGGATCCCTCCTGGAGAATAGGGTCAGTTTTTAGTTCCCTTAAGTTGTTAGTCTTTGTTTTCCTTAAGTTCAGGGGTCCTGCCTGGAGAATAGGGTCAATTTTAGTTTTCTTAAGTTGTTAATCTTTAGCTTTCCTTATGTTCAGGAGCCCCACCTGGAGAATAAGGTCATTTTTAATTTTCTTAAGTGGTTTGTCTTTAGTTTTCCTTGAGTTCAGGGGTCCCGCTTGGAGAATAGGGTCAGTTGTTAGTTTCCTTAAGATTTCAATATTTAGTTTCTCTTAAAGTTCACGGGTCCCACCGGGAGAATATGGTCAATTGTTAGTTTGCTTAAGTTTTCAATCTCTAATTTTTCTTGAGTTTAGGGTCCTGCCCGAAGAATAGGGGCAATTTTTAGTTTAGTCAAGCTTAGCTTATAGTTTTCCTTAAGCTCGATCTCACAGGAGATGCACATCCTAGTCGAGTTTTTAGTTTTACCCTCATCATTGCATCATTCATCAATAGCACATGTGATTTACAATTTCGCTAGCAACTCACAAATCTTCCTAGTGTAAACTGGGGCAGAAAATTTTGTTTGTTTTGTTGTTTTCGATTGCCGACACCTACCTGGAGAACGGGGGCAACATTTCAGAAATCGGTTTTAGGTCCAAGTCAGGGAGGCACCAGGAACCTGCCTTAAGAACAGGGTCAACTTTCAGTTTTCAATTTCAAGTTAGAGAAGCATCAAGAGAATCCCGCATGAAGAAAAGGGTCAACTTTCAGTTTACAAGTTCAAGTCAGGGAGGCATCAGGAGCCCACTTGAAGAACATGTTCAGTTTTAAATTTCAAGTTAAAGAAGCATTAGGAGAATCCCGCCCGAAGAACAGGGTCAACTTTCAGTTTACAAGTTCAAGTCAGGGAGGCATCAGGAGCCCGCCTGAAGAACATGTTCAGTTTTCAATTTCAAGTTAGAGAAGCATCAGGAGAATCCCGCCTGAAGAACAGGGTCAACTTTCAGTTTACAATTTCAAGTCAGAGAGGCATCAGGAGCCCGCCTAAAAAACATGGTCGACTTCCAGTTTTCAAGTTCAAGTCAAAATCAAGGAGGAGGATCCCGCCTGAAGAGCAGGGGCAACTTTCATTTTACAAGTTCAAGTCAGGGAGGCATCAGGAGCCCGCCTGAAGAACATGTTCAGTTTTCAATTTCAAGTTAGAGAAGCATCAGGAGAATTCCGCCTGAAGAACAGGGTCAACTTTCAGTTTACAATTTCAAGTCAGGGAGGCATCAGGAGCCCGCCTGAAGAATAGGGTCAACTTTCAGTTTTCAAGTTCAAGTCAAAATCAAGCAGGAGGATCCCGCTTGAAGAGCAGGGCTAACTTTCAGTTTTCAAGTTCGAGTCAGAGGTGTCAGGAGCCCGCCTGAAGAACAGGGTCAACTTCCAGTTTTCATGATTCAAGTCAAAGACAGCTGGAGTACGCCTGAAGAATAGGATCAACTTTTAGTTTTCAAGATTCAAGTCAAAGACAGCAGGATCCCGCATGGAGAATAGGGGCAATTTTTAGTTCAAATCAGAAGTAGCACGAGCCACATGAGGAACGAGGTTTTCAAGCTCAAGTCTATCCAAGTTCAATTTTATTTCAAGTGCAAGCAGCAGGATGCCCGGCTAAAGAACAGGGTCAATTTCTAGTTTTCTTCAAATTCAAGTCAGTAGGATACCACCTGAAGAATAGGGTGAATTTTCAATTTCATGTTGAAGGAGCAAGTGGAGATTCAAGACAAGGAGTAGATAGGATTCTGTATTTTTCTTTTATTTTTGCTGTAAAATTTGCTTTCAATTTTGATGTAATGACAGGAACCGCGGACCGGAACCTCAACGGAACGACACCTCAATCGACTCTCCACATCGGTATACTCCATCACTGTTCCTACTTCTGAACTACACGTGACCTGATTCCTTTATAGCCAAGGTTATGTAGGCAGCTCAGATACCAGAGCTCGGTCACATTATCCTCTCTTTTAGTTTTGGTCTCTCTAAATAAGGGTCGGGTCAAAAAACCTGTCTCGTCGTTCATTGTTTAAAAACTCTTCGCCTTTCCAATCACAGAGGGGCAGCTGTAGACATGCAATTTTTGACCCTCCCCAATATTTTACACATTTTAGCATAAATATTTAATTTAGGTTTAGTATTGTTATTCTAAATAGTTTTGACTCTTTTACTCTATTTTATCACAAAAATAAAAATTACAAAAATATTTTCTTTTATTTAGCTAATTAATATTTTATCTAGTTACTTTTAATTTATCTACCTTACATAAAATTCAAAAAATACAAAAATAGTTCCACTTTGTTTTCAGGAATATTATTTTACAATGATTTTTCTATTTTTATCTTTAAGTATGATATTTGAAAAATACCAAAAATAGCTTCGTTTTAACGGTTAGTTTTATTTTAATAGTTATTTTACTTAAGTAGGATTAATTAGTAAATGGCATAGTTTTTTTAATCTTGTTTTAGAGGAAAGAGTATGAAATTTGAGGCTAATTGTGTTTGGTCTTAATTGAAGAGGTCCAAAGAGATGGCCCAATTTTAAAGCCCAAACCCTTAGACCCACTTCCCCTTCTTCTTATACACCCTAACACACATTTTCAAGACCTAGACATGGACCAACCCTAAACCTATTTTCTCTTCTCTAGACACAGCCGTTTTTCTTCATAGGAGAACCCCCCCCCCCCCCCCC
>NW_017679185.1:12515-17977 GCF_001879085.1 Nicotiana attenuata
CCCCCCCCCCCCCCCCGAATTTCATCTTCTTCGAGAACCCCCCTGAACTTCATCTCCTGGACACTTCAAAAAACCCTAGAAGACCCCAACACTCTTAGAGCCGCCGTCCAACCCCCAACAACCAAGGAACACCCCAAGTTAGGAGCTGAACCCTAAAAGAACACCACCTCTCCAAGAAGCTTCAGCCGCCGGTCACCCCTTCACCATCGCTAAAAACCAAACAGAGCCACCACCCTCATCCCCGATCAACCACCAAAAGTCGCTCACCCCCACCTAACCCCCATTGTCTCTCTCAGCTGGGAAGGAAAACATCCGCCGTCGCTGCCACCTCCGGCAAGCTGGCCGGCGAGACACTGAAGAACTCACTAAACCCGCTCCAGATCTGGACAGAAACTCGCCACTGTTGCTTCGCCTCATCACTCTCTAGATCTGGTCGGTTTTACCTTTGCCTGTGACCCTTTCCTTCTTCGTCTTTCTATAAAACAGGGTCAAAAGATGGTTTATCTCGTTGGACGGATTTTGATATCGTGTTATTTCGTGGCTACAACTAGTTTCAGTCGTTTATTTTGATGTTTGTTTAAGGTTCCTGTCGATACCCGTGGCCGACAGAAATTTCGGTCGACAATCTTTCCTGGCTTTGTGTTTTCTGACACTGAAGTGCTGGTTTGCGGTTCCGCTTGCTGGTCTTCGCTCGTTTTTGGGTCCGTTTGAGAATACCCATCGTTCAACTTTTGGTACAGTAGTATTGAACGCTATAATTTGCTCATCTGAGGTCCACTCTTATCTTTTCCCTATCTATCTATTCTCCTTTACTTTCATGTATGCAATTTCTTAATGATATTACTTTGTTGATTAATTTGTGAGTGCTATGTTTTGTTTTTAGTCTATGTTATTGAGAACATTTTGCACAAACAAATATTTGATTCAGTTCCTTTTCTAGCTGATGATTTTACATTTTTGGTAATTGTGTGTTGATTAAATAAAACAAACGGGCAGTGGAGGCTTGAACATAATTAAGACAATTGGGCTTCATATGATGTATTTCATTCTTGCTTTGTTCTTACTAGTTTCATTATTGCTAGTAGCATGCTAGGCCGACCATACCCGGGTAGGCGAACCTTTAGGCGCGTTTTGAATTTATTATCGTGATTATATACACGTTCGCGTGACATGATTACGATTTCTAAAATGAATATTCGTAGCTTTCTTCAGGTGCGACTTAATCCGTCATCGTCATTGTGTATAAGTTCGCGTGACATAATTATGATTCTAAAAATAAATCGAGTTATGCGTTCGTGCAACTTCGGCCAAACTTTCTTAATATTAATAAAGCGTGATTAATTGTGGAAACGTACGCGTGAAATGATTTTTGACGCGCCAAACAAATGAGTACACGTACGCATGACTCATTTTTCTAAGATAACTCCGTTAATTAAGAATAATTAAGCAAATAAAAGCGGTTAAGGGGGTAGATGCACGTAGGTTTAAAAATAAGTAATTAGACGATTTAATAAGCGAGGTATATGATTAAAGTGACCGTGCTAAAACCACAGAATCCGGGAATGCCTAACACCTTCTCCCGGGTTGACAGAATTCCTTACCCGGTTTTCTGTGTTTCGCGGACTGTAAAACAGAGTCAAACTTCATCGATTGGGGATTTTAAACCGGTGACTTGGGATACCATATATTATCCCAAGTGGCAACTCTGAATTTGAATAAATAATCCCGTTTCGATTATTTTCACTTTAATTGGAAAACTTCCTTATATCCCCTTTAGGGTAGAAAACGGAGGTGTGACAGCTCTGGCGACTCTACTGGGGATCGAACCCAAAATCTTTGATTCAGGGTTCAGTATTCGAGCTTGTTAATATGTTCTATGCTTGGATTTATTATTTGTTGATATTACTCTATTTGTGGACCTAATGTGCTAATTGCCACTTATTTACCGCTTTGATATTATTTGAAGTGTATTAAACTATCTTCTTATGCCTCCATTCTGAGTTTTCTAAAATTATGGTGCACACGTACGCGTGGCCCACTTTTCTGTTAGAGGTCATACCAAAATGGAACGAGGCTAGATCAGCAACTAGGCCGGGCAGACTTTCATGCTCCCGGTACATTGCCCCGCCTCGGCTCGAGCTGTCCGCTTGAGTAAGCCATGTCTAGAACACACCCCCAGGTTTAAACCTAGAATAACACAGCTTCATGCCGGATCCCCACTAAGAACGTTTTTTGCATCACGTGTATTTGACTTTGGGGATTAGGATAGGTGTACCCAAAAAATAAAAGATCATCGTGATGTATTTTATGTGCTACATGTTAGCATCCTTCAAGTGTGAAAGGGGTCATTAGGCGGACCAATGATGGTTGAGGGTAAATGAGAGAGAAAAGAGGGTGAAGTGTGAAAATGAAGCAAATAGGGCCTAGTTATGTTTTTCTTTCACATTTTTTTTAACAGAAAAAAAAGTCAAAAGAAAAAATGTTTTCTCCAAATAAGTTGTTTTTATTATTATTATTCTCACCCGTATCCGATCCCCCGAACTACGCATACCCGATTCTCGTCTTTCGGGGCGGGATACGTAGGCAGCCCACATAGGGTTCGATCTTCTTATTGAGTCTTAGGTTCTTGGCTTCGCGGGGTCTTAGCCAAATCTTGCATGTCTAGCCACTTTTGGACAAATCGGCCTTGTTGCAAAATAGGGCTATTTTGTGAAGTGGCTTGTTGAACCGTGTTTGAGAGTATAGAATTCACAATTAGCGTGTCTTTTTACTTTAAGGCCCATCCTTGTTGAATTTGCATGCTTAGCCATTTTTTACCACATAGGCCGTTTTTACAAAATGGGTCATTTCTGCAAAGTAATTTTCCATGCCTTAGAGGGCACATTTGTTGAGTTTGCACTAATAGCAACTTTTGGCCACGTAGGCCGTTTTGCCAAAATAGCCTCAATGATGTCTTGTATGTGTCCAATAGGGAGTGTTATTGTCTCACATGGTGTTCTAAATCTTTAACTCTATTTGGTTTTAGTTTTCTCACACAGGTGTGGATCTACTTACCGGAGCTTGAGCATGACAGACACCCAGGACCATCTGGTCAGGACAGTTGCACCCAGGAGTTGTTTAAAGAGATTTTTTATGTTTTGAGTCTGTTTCTTTTTATGTTGTCTTGTACTTTATAGTCATGTCCAGTAGTAATGATTTTTTTAGTTGGTGTCAGAGTTTATCGTAGTATAGTTGAGTTTGTCAAGTCTTTCGTTATCGTATTTCCTGTTTTGTATTTGAATATAAAAAAAAGTGGTAAATGAAAAATTCAAAAAGATTTTTATTTTTTACTTTTTCAGAACTACGCTTGGTCTGATTCGTGAGGGACATGATACGTAGGCAACCTACACAGGGTTCGATCGAATCATCATTAAATAAAAAACCATTAAAAAAAGAAAAAAAAAAGAAAAAAGAGAAAAAAAGAGAGAATGAAGTTGTGGGAAAATGAAGAAGGAAAAGGGGCAAGAAGAGTGAAATCGGGATGATGCCATATGACCTTCGTACCCTCGAAGTCATTTTAGAACTGATAACTGTGACTAGATGAATTGCACATAAAGTGAGATTATCTTATGTTAAATGCCCTAACGCTAATATGATGATTTGATTTTGTTCCTCTTTGTTATCTTCATTATAGCAGAACGGTGGTTGGTTTGTGGTTCTTAAAGTGGTAACTCTTTTCTACAACATAAAGTGGAACGGCAATGGCAAATGACAACAGAATTGAGTTGGTTGATACTGGTGCCCAAAAGCAATTGGTTGAATAGGACAATGGGTTGGTTGAAGAGGTAAGGATGTTAAGACAACACATGACGGACATGTATCAGGCTTGGATGACTAGGAAGGCACCACCCCCGCCACTACCTAGCTTCCTAGATGCTACCCTTACCCAAACTACGGTCATAGTGCCAGATGATCCCCCATACTCTCCAGATTCTTCCACTTATCACAGATTTCCCAACCACCCTAGTAGCTCCATCACTCGTCCTCCAACTACCTTTCCCAAAAATTGCCCTCCTATCATATCCACTATCCCTACGATCACAACTTCTCAATAATCTTCCCTTCATAGATCCAACAATGAACACCCACTCAAAACTCATGATGCCTAATATTACCTCTCAGAGGTTGCCCACAAGGTCCCTGACTCATACAATCATAACCCTCGGAATGAGCCTCATGTTAAAAATGAAAAGTTTACAGGAAAAGAAGGGCGAGATGAGATATCCAGGAAGCTGAAAGGTATAGAATAGTCCTTAAGGAGCATGCAAGGTATGGGAAATCAGATTAACATGTCTTACAATGATTTGTGTATGTTCCCTGATGTTCATCTGCCCGCGGGGTTTAAAATGCCAAAGTTTAACTTGTATGATGGGCGTGGAGATCTAGTAGCCCATCTGAGGGGTTATTGCAGTAAAATGAGAAGTATAGGCGGGAAAGATGATTTGTTGATGGTGTATTTAAGTGAGAGTTTGAGTGGGGTAGCCTTGGAATGGTATACTCGTCAAGATGTCAAGAAGTGGTATGCATGGGATGACATGGCTCAAGATTTTGTTCGACACTTTCGGTACAATCTAGACATTATCCTGGACTGCTCCTCCTTGTCTAATATGGAAAAGAAACCCGAGAAAAGTTTTAGGGAGTTTGGGTTCAGATGGAGGGAACAAGCTGCTCGGGTCAGCCCCCCGGTTGGTGAAGAAGAAATGGTTGAGCTTTTCCTAAAAGCCTAGGGGCCCATCTACTTCAGTCATTTGATCCCGGCCTTGGGTAAACCTTTCAATTATGTGGTAAAAATGGAGGAGATGGTAGACGAAGGAATCAAGTCAGGCATAATCATGAGTTATTCTGCATTGAAAGATACTATAGAAGACATTCAGAATATCTCAGTAAGTTTGGGTGGAAGAAAGAGAAATAGACAAGATGTTGTTGAGCCCCACCAACGATAGGATCCAGTAGGCGTTCCTGCTCAACGCTTTCAACCTCAATATCGACCCCATGAATCTTCCTATGCTCCAGATAATCCTCCCTAATGCTACTTCTCTCCACAAAATCCCCAAAGTCATACCTCACGTTCCCAGTACTCCATCCACAATGCACCACCATATGCTCCACATCTGCAGGACCCGCGATGGCTTGCACCATTTTCGCAAATATCTTACCCGCATCCTCAAGTATATCAACCACCTACCCGAAAAAGGTTCCAATCGAGGCCAGAGTACAAAATGAAAAGGCAACAGGAAAAAGAAAAGACTTTCACTCCTATTGGAGAATTATATGCCAGTTTGTTCCAAAGGTTGAGGCAATTGGACATGTTGAAGCAGATTCAGATAAAAAATGCCGAACCCTCTTCCAAACGAATTTTGAATTATTCTCAAAACGTGCACATATTGCTCTAACTGTCCACGGGTCAGAGCAATAGAAAAAGT